>NC_142953.1:12644056-12661556 GCF_046866305.1 Octopus bimaculoides
ATATAAATACACACGTATACATACACCTTGAATTGTCTTATTTCATGGTCCAACTGATCCAAAAAAAAAACGTCAAACCACAACGAGTTCGATCCACGATGATGACACTGTTTCTACTACTTCTAATACTACTGCGACTATCACTACTACTGTTTCTCCTCCTCCTCCTATTACTACTACTACTACCACCAGCATCATCACCACCACCACCACTACTACTACTAATAATAATAATAATAATAGTAATAGTAGTAGTAATAGAAGAAAAAGAATAGTACTAGTAGAAATATTAATTGTAGTAGTAGTAGTGTTGGAATATAAAGAGGAAGAGAGAGAGACAAAGATAGATATATATATATATATATATATATATATATATATATATCTTCGGTGTGTGTTGCGTTCCATTACTTACCAAATGAAACAATGTATGGTAGATAAACATACGACATAGCGTATACAGAGTGTAAAAGCTGACGGGAGACAAACACAGAAGGTCCTTAATTCTTCATCATTTATTAACCAATTGCTAGTGCGAAACGGAGTATTAGCAATTGGTTCATAACTGACGACGAATTAGGGACCGTCTGCGTTTGTCTCCCGCCCTGTTTGACACGCTGTGTACGTTATGCCGTTTAGTTATGTATATTTACCACATATATATATATTTTTTTCATTTATTATATTAAAGCGCCGAACTGCTCTGTTGGTGGTGATGATGATGATGATGACGCCGACAGCGATGATGTCGATGACATATTGGGCAATGACGATAAAAATTCGTGATGAGACGAAAGTAAAGCAAACGGTAGCAGCCGCAGCAGCATCAACAGCAACTAGAAGTAGTAGTAATAGTAGTAGTAGTTGTAGTAGTGGTGGTGGTGGTGGTGGTAGTAGTGATGGTGGTGGTGGTGGTGGTAGTAGTGATGGTGGTGGTGGTGGTGGTAGTAGTGATGGTGGTGGTGGTGGTGGTAGTAGTGATGGTGGTGGTGGTGGTGGTAGTAGTGATGGTGGTGGTGGTGGTGGTAGTAGTGATGGTGGTGGTGGTGGTGGTAGTAGTGATGGTGGTGGTGGTGGTGGTAGTAGTGATGGTGGTGGTGGTGGTGGTAGTAGTGATGGTGGTGGTGGTGGTGGTAGTAGTGATGGTGGTGGTGGTGGTGGTAGTAGTAGTAGTAGTGGTGGTGGTGGTGGTAGTAGTAGTAGTAGTGGTGGTGGTAGTGGTAGTAGCAGGAGTAGTAGTAGTGGTGGTGGTAGTGGTAGTATCAGGAGTAGTAGTAGTAGTAGTAGTAACAGCAGCAGCAGAGAAGGCGGTAAATTAGTGTACGAAACACCAAAAACCGAAGACACTAATATCGATAACAGCGCTACCACCATCACCACCACCACCACTACCGCCACAACAACAATAACATCAACAACCTCCACCATAAAAACTACAGCACAAACAACACAATGCTATAAACGTCAACGTAAACAATAAACAGCAACTATAAAATGTAATGTTTATAATAAAAGTTGATTCTGTTAAAATTGAAAATTCTTGGAGCGGAAATTGGGGGTCGGAAAATGTAGAGAGGGGGTGGTGGAGAATTCGGAAATTGGGAAGAATATAGTTAGTGGCGGGGGGTATTAGTGGTGGAATGGTTAGATAAGGTGGTGGTGGTGGTGGAGATATAGCGGCGAAAGGAAAACGATAATAAAGAAAATAACAGAAGCAATGAAAATGTCGATGACAACTTCAGTTTGATACAATGTGTAATAATATATAGGTGTGTGTGAGTGTAAATGTATGTATGTATGGATGGATATGGATATATATGAATATGTGTGTATGTATGCGTGTGTGTATGTGTGTATATATCTATATCTATATATATATATATATATATATACACGCATACATGTATGTACATACATATATATATATATATATATAAAACCTACTTGGTTGAGGATGTGTAGCGTTCAATCATACATTAATATAAACTAGCAGAGATACTCGACGTTGCTCGGGATTAAAATGGTATAGTTTGTTTCTATATATTACAGTTATGTTGAAACAGGTGATACGGGAAAGTGCAGCATTGACGACAAAACATTTGTAGAGTAAATGCTGGTCTAATTCGACTAATCGACATGTAATACATCCGTCTGGAGGGTTCCATGCCCTAACCTAGCGTGTAAAACGGGTGTGGGGTGGGGGGGGGGTGTAATTTCTGAACCCACCGAAAAGCTGTCAGTGGATATACTCGTCTTTGAGGCGGTCAGCGCTGCGTGTAACACGACCCATTGTATGGTTAACAGTCAAATGAATGGTGTAATGGAGATGTACGTAAATGGGTACATTCTGGAAATGGGCTGTAATGGGAGACAGTGACGGGGAAGTGAACTGTCGAAAGAGGTTGAGGAGGAGCTGGTAGTCCTGGCAATCTTACCTTACCGCCTGAGCAGCAAATAAAGTTTCATTTGGAAATTTGAAAGCTTTGCAGAAACGACAATTTGAGTGTAGCACACCAGTTTGTACAGAATTATCGTTTTCATAAGGCTGAGATGGATAATATCTGAACGCCGTTCCTGATGTTGTGAAGAACGAATTTGCCTGTGGTCTATTTCTGAGAGCTATATTGTATTGGACATCTATTTAATATAGCGTGCTAAACGTTGTTGTAATGACTCGGCATTAAGTATTGCAGCATGCCTTAGCTGATATTGGGAAAATCTCATCTCCTTTCTCTCTTGAGACTCCATTTGACGTGCTGCAGCATGCATCTGCTGACCCTGAGAAAGTCTCATCTCCTTTCCCTGTTGAGACACACGCCTTCGGTTTTCAACAATGGTCCTCGCTTTATACGTGTTTCTGGAGAGAAACACGTCTTTTCTTTGGTGGCATATTTTTTCAATATTGTAAACAAAAATTATGAACATTGAAAAAATATATTGGGTTGTCTGGAAAGTTCGTGTCGATTTTTAAAGGAAAAAAGAAAGATCAACAAATACTTGCCATTACATTTTTAATCAACCAAATATGAACCATTTTGTTACACAATGCGTCTCTACCTCTCCTTTAACTTGAAAATAACCTCTTCCCAGAATTGAGGTGGTTTCTTGGCAATTAAGTCGAAAGGTAAGCTACTATAAATCGGCACGAACTTTCCGGACAACCCAATACATTAATCTCTATTTTTGTAAGCAGTTGTATGTATATAGTATGTCCGTATTTTGTATGCAGTGTAAATTAACGAAATATAAGCAAATGAACGAAATAGCACATGTATGGAACTGCTAATTTAACGGTAAATATCACAATAATTATTACAGAAAGACAAAGAATTTTATATTTTACCTTGCAACTGCTGCGTAACTCGTAATAGAACAGTAAATGCGTATTTTTTTAATGGAGACGAAAATAAAATTTCGTATTGACACGGACCAGACAGCACTTCACGCATGTCTGTTGTCGACACAAGCAACACACTGCAAAGAGAAAGAAACAAAAATAAAATAACACGTATTAAATTTTTTTTCTAAAAACGTTCAATGACGTTAACTGGAGTTTGGGGTTCGAGTAGACGTCATTCCACCTTTTCATTTATCATTACCATTCTTTTCATTCGATTTTATTTTTTCCCTACTTTTATGTTTTGTCTGTCCTTGTGCTGTCCCCTCTGTGTTTCGACCCTGTGTGGTTAATAAAAAAAAAATCAAGTCGTCAGGTATGTATATGTATATGTAAATGTTTGTGTGGGTGTATTTAATACCGTACCGTATATAGTATGTCTGTATTTTTGCATGCAGTGTAAATGAACTATATGTATGTATATATGTATGTATGCGTGTATATATGTGAGATGTATGTATGTATGCCTGTATATATGTGAGAGTATAGTTTCTTTTCTTATATCATCTCTTTTCTTATATAATAAACGATAATTTTTCAATACTGATTATTTTCTTCTGCTGAGCAATGTTGTGAGAAAAATTTGAGTTGAAGAGGTTTTTGTTAAAAATAACGATCCAAGGTACCGGACAGTAAGACCGAACCCTCGTACCTGATACTTAAAATGAAGACACCTTAAGCATTCGCTTATATCGGCGCCGTAATGAAAACGCCACCATACACACACACACACACACACACACACACACACATGAAAATATTTACATATAGACAAATACAGAATCAAAAATGTTGCATGTACAAAAAAAAAAAACCTGTTAATTTTTTCTTCTTTTTCTCTTTCTTTTACTATTTTTTTCTCTCTCTCTTTTTTAAATTCTGGAGCGCAAAAATAAACAATGAAACAAAGAAACTGGCTGGAGTGAATGGAAGAGAAATATAATTTAAATTGGGTGCAATTTTTGGTAAAAATAAATTTAAACTAAACACAGACCAAAGGGTGAGATTAACTGCTAAGAACACTGTATATCTTGCTATTTCTATTTATGCCTCTGCTATTCCTTCGCTATTTGCCTACTTTTTATCTATTCAGAATTTCTTATTTCACAAACATATACATATATATATACACATATATATATATATATATATATATATATATATATGTGTGTGTGTATGTATGTATGTTGTGAGTGTGTTTATGCAAATATAAGTATATATATATATATATATATATATATATATATATATATATATATATATATATATGTATATGCTATATATATGCTATATATATATGTATATATATGCGTGTGTGTGTATATGTGTACATGAATAGGTGTACTTTATGTAAATATTTACATTGTCTGTGCTTAGAACTTATATGTATTCTTCTGTATATAAAGTAAATATTAGTAATATACACATGTTTATATGTGTGGGGTACATTGCGTGTATATAAATGCATGCATGCAAATACGTGTGTGTGTGTGTGTGTGTGATAGAGAGTGTGTATATTTTGAGTATGCATTATGAATGTTTATTCAAATGTATGTATATATGTATATATAATACATATATATATATTTATATTTATATATATATATATATATATATATATATATATATATATATATATATATATATATGCGTACATACATATATATGCACACGCACACACGCACACACACACATATATATATATATGTAAACACATACGCTGAGATATGCATATACACACATATATGTATGTATGCATATGTATGTATGTGTGTATAGCATGCAACAAAACGTCGAATTTCTTATGAAGGCTCGCCATGTTTCGGAAGACTCTGCACTTCCATATGTTGCGCAGAGTTGAGAGACTTAATTGAAAATCTTTGCTTGTTTAAGGGGTAGGAAGAAAGAGAGGTTCGGCGAAGGTGTAGGGGTTAGGTGTAGGGGTTAGGTGTAGAGTGAAAGGGTTAGGTGGGAGGAGAAGTGGGGGGAGAAGTGGGGGTGGGGGGGCTGAAGAAAGTTAGAGAAAGGCCTGATGAATTGAATTAGCGTTGGTGAGGTGGGCCTTGTGGAGAGGAGGTAGTTTGCTGCAGCCTTATATGGAGACGATGTCGAAAGTAATGATGGTATTGATGATGATGATGATGATGATGATGATGATGATATCTGATTTCTTTTTTTTTTGTGATGTTTTTGTCATCATTCGTTAATGCACAATTTACAGAAATCCCATTCGTTACGAAACTAAGAAGAAATAACATTTTTGTGTCCTCTTTTTTGGCAGCAAAGTTACCTATTAGTCATTCGATGGCTCACATTTTTGCCAACAGACATATTGACACGATTTAACCCAGTTATTTTGTACGACCTCGTAGCTTATGTCGCTTCCAGCCACCGTAGTCCTCAGATATGTCTGAAGAACATGTTTCTGCAGCAGACGACCTGGAATGGTTGCCATTCTACCAGCGGCTTCCTTGAAGATTGACCCTAAGGGGGTTGGGGTCATTTTTCTAAACGGTATCGGCTGCTATTGTCTGAGAATACGTTGGATGCGTGCGGCTAGTGGTAAGCGTTATCTTCCATCGTTTATATTTTAATTATCTTACTTTTTAGGGGCTAAACATAGAGGGGACAAACAAGGACAGACAAAGGGATTAAGTCAGTTACATTGACCCCAGTGCGTAACTGGTATTTAAATTTATCGACTCCGAAAGGATGAAAGGCAAAGTCGACCTCGGCGTAACGGCAGGCGAAACGTAACGGCAGGCGAAATATCCGCTAAGCATTTCGCCCAGCGCACTAACGTTTCTGCCATCTAACCACCTTTCATACGCATTATATTGAGAAGAAAATGCTCAAGGTTTATGCAAGTATACGTATGTATGTATGCTATTCATGTATGAATGCTATGCATGTTTGTATGTATGTATGTATCTATGTATGTATGTATGTTATGTACGCATGTATGTTATGTATATATGTATGTACGTTATGCATGTTTGTATGTATGTCTATATAAATATGCGCGTGTGCTAGGTTATGTATGACTTTGCGACGTGGAGCCAAATATGGAACATCTGTCTAGTGAAAAAGAGGAATTCGGTGCTTTAAAAAAAACAAACTCATTATCACCACATACTGTACATCTTACACGTCCTGACAGTTGTTCGAAGAACCTGCTTCGGCACGCTGTGCTCGTGCGCGTGCGTATGAGCATCTGCACGTGGTTCTGTGTGTGTGTGTGTGTGTGTGTGTGTGTGTGTGTGTGTGTGTGTGTGTGTGTGTGTGTGTGTGTGTAGACATCTGATTTGAGACAGTGTCAGACAAATTCATATTCACCGTCACGCGCATAAGTACGTACGGCGCACATGAAAATGCAAGGCCGCCACCAGCCACTTACACACACACACACACACACACACACACACACACTCAAACAATACAACATATGCATATGCTTCGAGTTTTGTTTTTCCTGCTTTCATCGCTAAAAGCTGTGTGTGTGTATGTATATATATATATATATATATATATATATATATATATATATATATATATATATATATATATATATGTGTGTGTGTGTGTGTATGTATATATATATATGTATATATAGTTATATATATATATACACACACACACACAAGCATACACGCACACGCACACACACACACACACGCGCGCGGATACACACGCACACTCATATAGAGAGAGAGACAAAAACAGATATACAAAGAGAAACATGCACCTACATGTATGCACTAATACGTGTATATATGTATATATGTTTGTAAGCATGTATATCTGTGTGTGTGTGTGTGCGTGTGTGTGTGTGTGTGTGTGTGTGTGTATGACATTTATATACGATGTTATTTACGCATACATTTATATAGATATACGTTGGAGGGAGTATATATGACTGCGCTAAGTGACCGATAACTGTTGTAGTCTGCCGTTTCATAACATTAACGTGAAGTTAGCAAGTGTATAAAAGAAGCAAGGAACACAAAATATATAAGAAAACATGAAAAACAAACAAAAAACACCTAATATATGAAGTAAAACTATGCAATATAAAGAAAAAGTACTCGATGACAATGTCGGGTATGGTAACATTGACGGATAGAAATATATAAAAATTTACAGACTGACCTGCGTAACTCTGAGATAATGTGTTTATGAAGTAATGGATTGAAGAAGAATGTAAATTGGTAAATTGATGCTTTCGCTTTCTTGGCACACGCACATACACACACTCATATATATATATATATATATATATATATATATATATATATATATATATATATATAAACACACATACACACGTATGTTTTTATACATATATCATATATATATGTATCTATATATCATATATATATATATATATATATATATATATATACATGCATACATATGCATATATATATATGAATTTATTTGTTTGTATACGTATATGAGTGTATAGAAAACGTATCTAAGCGTGTAACGTTTCATGTGTGTACGTGTTTCTCGTAATGAGTATACGTAACTTCATATATATATATATATATGTGTGTGTGTTTGGTCTCATGCATGTCTGTCGTGTATGTGTGTGAAATATTCCAGACGATTCCTATAGGCAAGGTACATTCCTGACGCTTGTAGACTTTTTTCCAGGAGAGACATTTGTTTATTTCAAATAAGTAGAAAACTCTGATATCCTTCAAAGAAGGATACTTTCACATCAAGCACTCGTTGTAGCGCTCCAGCAACTTCGTCCAAAGCCACCCATGGAAATCCCCTAAAGTGAAAGTCCAGGAATTTTTAATACAGCCATCTTTATCTCCAGAACGATAGCTCCTGGGGGTCCTTCGTCAGCGTAGACAAAGAAAAAATAAAACAAAAAAGGCGCGAGCGTGGCCGTGTCATAAGAATCTTGCTTCCTAACCACATGGTTCCAGATTCAGTCCCTCTGCGTGGCATCTTGGGAAAGTATCTTCTACTATAGCCTCGGGCCAACCAAAGTCTTGAGAGCAGATTTGGTAGGCGGAAACTGAAAAAAGTCCGTCATATAAATGTGTGTATGTGTGTGTGCGTATACATATATGTGTGTGTATGCGTATGCATGTGTATCCGTGTTTGTACCATCACTATCGCTTGACAACCGATGTTGGTGTGCTTATGTTCCCGTAATCTAGCGGTTCAGTGAAAGAGTCTGATAGAATAAGTACTAGGTTTACAAAGAATAAGTCCTGGGGTCGATTTTTTCGAGAAAAACCGTCTAAGGCGATGCTCCCGCGTGGCCGCAGTCAAATGCCTGAAACAAGTAAGAGAAAAAAAACAATAAATGCATAAAAGAATAGGTAACAAGGTCTAGACTGAAGGGAGTGAGGACGGTTTCGATTCCCATTCCTGCTAAGTAGTTGCTTACCAGGATTCTCGTCACTAACAACTCAGGGATCAAACTTTGTACAAATTTTGCACATTTTCAGATCTCCATAGAACTAAATGCAGTTGCCACACCAATTCCAACATCTATTCTTATTGTTTTTATAGACCCACGATGGTGGGACTGAACCCGGAACCATGCAATCGGAAAGCAAACTTCTTACCAGGCAGCCACGCCTGCGCCTATGTATACGTTCTTCAGAAATATACGGCCAGGGTGGAGCAGAGTAAGCAATAATGTTCGGGTATTCACTAATGGTTGATATCTTGTTCTTTGCCTTTGTAGTGTATTAATTTATTTATTTAGTGCAGTGGAATGGCGGAAATCCGGGGATAGACCCATTAAATATATATTATAGTGTCATTTTGGTAAAGCAGACAAGCTTTCATAATGACAAATGCATTCCAACAAACCTTTCGGAATCCTGGATACACATACTTATCTACAATTATATATAGAGAGAAATGTATGTATGTATATATATATATATATTTATATATATATATATATATATATATATATATAGATATATATATAGATATATATACATATATGAATGTATGTAATATATATACATATATGAATGTATGTAATATATATATATATATATATATATATATATATATATATATATGTGTGTGTGTGTGTGTGTGTGTGTGTGTGTGTGTGTACCTGTGTATATGCATAAGTGTGCGTGTGTGTGTGTGTGTGTGTGTGTAAACATCAGGCTATTAGTATCGCTATGCTATTATAGTGAAATCTTAAAACATAAATACACACATATATGTGTCTATATACGATGAAGGAAAATAGGGATTCACCATTATCACCATCCTCCTCCTGCTCCTCCTGCTCCTCCTCCTGCTCCTCCTCCTGCTCCTCCTGCTCCACCTCCTGCTCCTCCTCCTGCTCCTCCTGCTCCTCCTCCTCCTCATCATCATCATCATCATCATCATCATCACCATTGTCACCGTCCCCATCTTCAAGTAAAAGACTTTCAGACATTTATAAACTACCCCGCTTGGCCACCACCACCACCATTACCAATCATACGAGCAAACAGAGAAGCCACGACGTGGTTGTTTGATTTGCATGAAATAGCAGTTAAGTCTCCCTCAAGTCGCACTGACACATTCGATATGTTCTCTGTAACTGAAAAAATGAAAAAAAAAAGATGGGATGGTCATGGGTGGGTGGAAAGCATTTGTCCGTGAGATCTAAACTGAGCTGAGGTTGAACAGCCACAACAACAACGATGCGAAGATCACAGCAACTCACTGTAACACCATTGCCACCACCACCATCGCCATCATTTCCTCCAGCACCACCACCACCGCCAACACCACTGCCACCACCACCACCACCACCGCCGTCGCCACCATAAACACCACCACCACCACCACCACCGCCACCACCACCGCCACCACCACCACCGCCGTCGCCACCATAAACACCACCACCACCACCAACACCGCCGCCGCCGCCACCACCAACACCGCCACCACCACCACCGCCACCGCCACCACCACCACCACCACCGCCGTCGCCACCATAAACACCACCACCACCACCACCACCGCCACCACCACCGCCACCACCACCACCACCACCGCCACCACCACCACCACCGCCACCACCACCACCACCACCACCGCCGCCACCACCAACACCACCACCGCCGCCACCACCAACACCACCACCACCGCCGCCACCACCAACACCGCCGCCGCCGCCACCACCAACACCACCACCACCATCACCACCACCGCCACCACCACCACCACCACCACTACCACCACCGCCACCACCACCACCACCACCACCACCGCCACCACCACCACCACCGCCACCACCACCACCACCACCACCACCGCCACCACCAACACCACCACCGCCGCCACCACCAACACCACCACCACCGCCGCCACCACCAACACCGCCGCCGCCGCCACCACCAACACCACCACCACCATCACCACCACCGCCACCACCACCACCACCACCACTACCACCACCGCCACCACCACCACCACCACCACCACCACCACCACTACCACCACCGCCACCACCACCACCACCACCACCACCGCCACCACCAACACCGCCGCCGCCGCCACCACCACCACCACCACCGCCACCACCACCACCGCCACCACCACCACCGCCGCCACCACCAACACCACCACCACCACCACCACCGCCACCACCACCACCACCGCCACCACCACCACCACCACCACCACCGCCACCACCAACACCACCACCGCCGCCACCACCAACACCACCACCACCGCCGCCACCACCAACACCGCCGCCGCCGCCACCACCAACACCACCACCACCATCACCACCACCGCCACCACCACCACCACCACCACTACCACCACCGCCACCACCACCACCACCACCACCACCACCACCACTACCACCACCGCCACCACCACCACCACCACCACCACCGCCACCACCAACACCGCCGCCGCCGCCACCACCACCACCACCACCGCCACCACCACCACCGCCACCACCACCACCGCCACCACCACCAGCACAACAGTTACAAATACTACAACTCTTACAATCGTCATCACAGCCACCGTCACTCATCAGTCAAGTCCTGTCAATCATACATCAGCCACAACAGCGATACCATCACGATGCAGAAATATTGACCACTGCTATCATCGTCATGACCACCATTATGTTGCTGCTGCTGATGCTGGTGGTGATGATGATGATGATGATGAAAGAAATAGAATAACAGGGAAGGAAAATCAAAAGTCGAAAAGCAAAGAGAAGAAGAAGAAGAAGAAGAAGAAGAAGAAGAAGAAGAAGAAGATAAATAAGAAGAAAACAACAACAACAGCAATAACAGCAATAACAACACTACAACAGGAGCAAAATATTAACTATAGCAACAACAACATCAACTACCCACAAAACAACAATAACATGAAACAATCAACTGACCAACCAAACCAACGGTCAAATGACTGCAGTAACATTGTCATCACCAAACAGCAACAGCAGCAGCAGTTTTACTACAAGACGTAAACAATGACCCACAGCTGCAGCAGCTCCAGCAGCAACAACCTCAGCACCAATAAGAAAACAATCAGCTTCAACAATGACCACCAGATATTCTTCTAGCAGTCTCTGATGAGAAGGACACACCGGAACGATGACGATGACGATGACGATGACGATGACGATGACAATGGAAACAGCAAATAGGAGGAGGAGGAGGGGGAGGAGGAGGAGGAGGAGGAGGAGGTTGGGGAGGAGGAGGAGGAGGAGGAGGAGGAGGAAAAGAAGAAGAAAATAAGAAGGAAAAGGAGGAGGAGAAGAAGAGAAGAAGAAGAAGAAGAAGAAGAAGAAGAGGAAGGAGGAGAAGAAGAAGAAGAAGAAGAAGAAGAAGGAAAGAAGAAGAAGGAAAGAAGAAGGAAAGAAGAAGGAAAGAAGAAGGAGGAGGAGGAGGAAAAGAAGAAGAACAGAAGAATGAAAAGAAGAAGAAGATGAAAAAAAAGAAGAAGAAGAAAAGAAGAAGGAAAAGGAGAAGAAGAAGAAGAAGAAAAAAGATGAAGAAGAAGAAGACAAATACAATTATTATCAACAAAGGTGCAATCCGTTCGTCGCCATGACCTCCACCACCAACAACACCGACAACAACAACAACGACAGCAACACCAACAACTCTACTACCACCAACACCAGCAACACCGTCACTACCACACCACCACTAAGTCCTCTACCATAACCGCAACCACCGCCACCTCCATCGCCACCAACAACACCAACACTAACACCACCACCATCATCACAACCAACACCACCAACGACATATCCTACTACTACTACTACTACTACTACTACTACTACTACTGCTACTCGTGTAACAATAATTGCAGCGAAGCACTCCATAAGCTGAGCGTCAAATGGTCACTGCACAAAAATATTTTGACATATTAAAAGGAACTGTTTTTATATATACATGGCTTTTAAGGCCGACGACTCTTACGCCATCTACGTAGGCTTTGGTCCTTGGGTAAGAGATCGGTCAGTTCTGGGATTGTTTAAACGTAGAAATGGCGTTATAGATGCCGAGAGAAGAAAAAAGATGAAGAGGAAAGGGTAGAGGAAGAGGAAGGGAGAGAGAGAGAGAGAGAGACAGAAGGAGAGGGGGAAGAGAAGTAGTTGTGTAAGACGTGCGGAGTGTGTGAAAGGTGAAAAGAGAGATTGCGTAAGATGGGATAAAAGGGTGAGAAGCAAGAATATGGAGAGAGAGAGAAAGAGGGAGAGAGAGAGAGAGAGAGAGAGAGAGAGAGAGAAAGAAAGAGAGAGAGAGATAGAGAGAGAGATTGATAGATAGATAGACAAACAGACAAATAGACCGACAGACAGACAGACAGATAGATAGCTAGATAGATAGATAGATGAGTCATCGAAATAAATAAAGATGGACGCAATATATTTTCGGTTATGTGAGTAAGAGGTTCACTTCGTAAGCACAATCTTCCAGTTCGTTTCTGGCGTATGAAATCTGTTATAGGATTTCCTATTTTCCTTATATGCAAACTAGCTGTAACTGAAGCAAAGATTCCTGAATAATTTGATAAGTGTGAAGTCCACAGTCTGAGAGAGATTCACACTTTATGAAGAAAATACCTGCAGGAGTGGCTGTGTGGAAAGTAGCTTGCTTACCAACCACATGTTTCCGGGTTCATTCCCACTGCGTGGCACCTTGGGCAAGTGTCTTCTACTATAGCCTCGGGCCGACCAAAGCCTTGTGAGTGGGTTTGGTAGACGGAAACTGAAAGAAGCCTGTCGTATATATGTATATATATCTATATATAAATATATATATATATATATATATATATATATATATATATATATATATATATATATATATATATATATATATATATATGTGTGTGTGTGTGTGTGTGTGTATGTCTGTGTGTGCGTGTCTGTGTTTGTCCCCCAACATCGCTTGACAACCGATGGTGGTGTGTTTACGTCCCCGTAACTTAGCGGTTCGGCAAAAGAGACCGATAGGATAAGTACTAGGCATCCAAAGAATAAGTCCTGGGGTCGATTTACTCGACTAAAAGCGGTGCTCCAGCATGGCCACAGTCAAATGACTGAAACAAGTAAAAGAGTAAAAGAGTAAAAGAATTTTGCTTTGGTGTTTTCACAGATTCTACAAACTTACATCGTCCTCAGCCACTTGGATTGCTGTTCCAGCTATGGTCACCCAACAGTGTAATATTAACAGCGGAACGTGAAGCAATCCAGCGAAGCTTCACAAAGAAGATCGTCTCTTAGCAACAGCTCGGCTAATGAGAATGGCTGAAACAGCTAAGACTCTGCTCCCTGTAGCGAAGGCGGGAGAGGTATGTAGTTATATACATTTGGAAGATCCTGGAAGGAATTGTGCCAAATTTTGGCATTGAAAGTTACACCAATGCCAGAACGGGTCGATACTGCACAGTGCCAAAGATTTCAGCAGTGTCATCGCTCTTCAGGACCAGCTAGTGCAACAGCGTAGGTTTCAGGGGCCCACAGCTTTTTAATATTTTTTCTAAAGAGCCTGAGGAACCTGCACAAAGTAGATGTAGGCGTTTTAAAATCAAGGCTGGACCTCTTCCTGTCGAGAATCCCAGACGAACCTACCTCACGGCAAGAGGTGCAAATGAGGATAGCTACATCAAACTCCATTCTACACCAAGTGCCACATATTAGAGGAGGATTTCAGTAATAACAGTGTAGCAAAACGACGGTGCCCCAGGATGGCCACAGCTCTGAGCTGAATATATATATATAAATATATATATAAATAGATATATATATATATATATATATATATATATATATATATATATATATATATATATATATATATATATATATATATATATATATATATATGTATATATACATATATACATATATATATAAATATATATATATATATATATATATATATATATATATATATATATATATATATATATATATATATATATATATATATATATATATACACACACATACACACACAGTAGCTTAATATCTATGACTGTGTGTCTTTGTGTGCGCCCGGGTGCATATGTACTTCTCTTTGTGTTTGACCATGTTCCAATTATTATATTCCAGTGTCTTACGTATATTGCATTATGTAATATGCTATTATCTATAAACATGGCTCTTACACCGGAAAAACAGAAGAGAATAAAGAAAAAAGATGGACTTTAGATAAAAATATAAATAATGAGAAGGAAACAACATACTTAGCATGTGATGGACAGATAATATGTATGTGTGCGTCTGTGCGTGTGTACGTGCGTGTGTGCGTTTGTGCATGTTTGTGTGTGCGTTTGTGCATGTTTGTGTGTGCGTGTGTGTGTGTATTCTTATGAACACATGGACAGAAACATATTCGCACAAATATATATACATACACCCACATATATATATTACATATATATGAACACACACATACACACACACATATATATTTATATTATACATTTATATTCATACATATATGTACACATTCTGATATATATAAACGTATACACACACGCACATATACAGACTGATATATTTATTCATGTATAGATATATGTGTGTGTGTATGTATGCATGTATGTATGAATGTATGTATGTGTGTATATGCATGTGTTTGTGTATACTGTATGTTTATATATAGATATGTACATATACAGGCACATATATATAAAATATATATTTATAGAGAGAGTGTGTTTGAGAGAGAGAAAGAGAGTGAGATAGAGGGACAGATAGAGAGACATATTGGTTTATCTGTGTATACACACATGTAGATATGTTCGCATATGTACACTCAAGCACATGCATATTTATCCACAAACACATAGAAAAACAACTCGGATATGTTTATACACCACACGCATAATTTCATTAGCAGTCACTTTTAAATAACTGAACGCGCACACACACACACACACACACACATACACACACACGTACACACACATGTACACAAACACATTCACACATACAATGAGGTCTGTATCAGCTTCATTTGTTTTGTTAGTAAGTTAAATGAGTCTAAAACAATGGCTGACACTACATTAGAGAAACGTGTGCAATTGACGTTTTTCGTTCTTGCTCAGGTCTTCTTCGTTCTAATTTTATTCCTTCATTTACTTATTTATTCATTTACTAAATCGTTTATATATATATTCCTTTTTATGCTTTGTATGCAATTATATCTTGTGTACTCGTGTAAGACCTGTTTGTTTAACTCGTATCCTTCTTGGTTAAACACAGTTGAATCTAAACCTCTACACCCGAACCAGCAGACATATTACAACAGATATGTTTTCTTATCGCTTAATGTGTACAGTTGTGGCCGTGCGGTTCGAAGTGTGTTTGCCAACCACATGGTGCTGGGTTCAACTCTACTGCGTACCAACTTGGGAAAGTGTCTACTTGTTATAGCTCTGGGTCGATCAAAAGCTTGTGAGTGTATTTGATCAACAGAGAAACTGAAGAAAAGCTCGTCGTTATTATTTGCTTTTATCATTCATTAGACTGCGTCTATGCTGGAGCAATACCTTAAACAATTTTTAGTCGAATGAACCAAACCCAGGAAATTCACTTAAAACTTGGCACATAATTTATCGATCGCTTTTGCCGAACCGCTAAGTTGAGGGGACATAAACACACCAACACCTGTTGTCAGGTGGGGTCGAACACTGACACAAAGACACACAGACGCTGTTCCTTTTATTTAACAATGTCATACAGCATATTTTCTATGGTCACGACGCCCTACACGTGTTTCCACTATGCAGAGTATGAGCAGTTTCGTATGCAACCGAACATAGTTTTCTGTGCAGCTTCGTTCAGGGTGTTTCAACCAGCTTGGCTCGAAGCACGAGGTGTGTGTCTCTGTGTGGTGGTGGTGATGGTATGTGTGTATCTGCCTGTTATGCTTGCGTTTGTGTGTCTCCTAAAAGCACTTGACAACTGCTGTCGGTTTGTTTCTGAGGTCGACACGTATAGCTTAGGTATGAGGTAATAAGAGAATTGTAAAGAAGAAGGCGTTATAAATACGACAAAAGAGAATATAGATAAAATTTTCACCAAATGCATAAGCCAACTATTTGATAAGATGGATGACACAGTATAGACACAATTCACAAATGCACTGACTGTGCGCACGTGTGTGCGTGTGTGTGTGTGCATGCATGTAGGTGTGTGTGTGTGTGCGCGCATGTGTGCATAATTTATGAAATAGAAGTGTAGACGTCTGTGTACATCAGTGGTTGGAAACGAAGTATTTATGTGTCTGTTTAAAGATAATTTATCTCGCACAAACACATAAATATATACATTACGATCACACTTACTTGCATACGTGAGTACATACATACAAACATACATACATACATACATTCATACATACGTACACGCGCACACACACTCATATATATACATATATATCGAAAGAGAGAGAGAGAAAGAGAGACAGACGTATACACAAACACCTATATACAACCTCGCTCGCACACATACACACACATACGTGCAGGCGTGGTTTTGTGGTAAGAAGGTCTGATTTCCAACCAAATGGTTCAGGGATCAATCCCTCTGCATGGCCATCACTGCGTGGCCACCACTGC
>NC_142953.1:12666556-12669056 GCF_046866305.1 Octopus bimaculoides
GCAAGCTAAAATAAAGTGTCTTGTTTAATGGCACAACGCGCCGCCGGGAGTCGAACTCTCGATCTTACGATCGTGAGCCGAACACCCTAACCACTAAACCACGTCTCTTCACTTCGAATGCATACATACATACATATATGCAGAGAATTCTTTTATCTTTTATCGTTTACCTTGAAGGTGTTTTAGTTAAACATATCGAATCTAGTATTTATTTTGATAGGCTTGTACTTATTCTATCGATCATGTATGCCGAATTGCTAAGTTATGAGGTCATAAATAAACCAACAGCGGTTGCCATGCGGTGGTGGGAAACAAACACAGAACAAAGGCGCTCAAACAAACGTAAGGAACGCACACACACAAACACACACTCAAAAGACACGTACACACAAATGCATAGATACACACACGCACACACACACACATATATGAAAGGCTTCTTTCAGTTTCTCTCTATCAAACCTATTTACAAGACTCAAGTTGGCACGAGGCTTCAGTAGAAGATACTTGTCCAAGATGCTAAGCAGTGGGACTGAACCTAGAACCATGTGATTGAGATATGAACTTAATATCGCACAACCACACACACACTAATATACACTCTTAATTCTATGTGTATGAGTGTGTCTGTGTGTGTGTGTGTGTGTGTATGTGTGTGTGTGTGTGTGTGTGTGTGTGTGTGTGTGTGTGTGTGTGAGCATTAGTTAATAACTTTACTTGAATCCCCTTTCATTTATTTAAGTATTTATTAAAATTTTTCATGTTGTTTTCCCCTTCGCTTTCAATTCTACACCCTATGTTGAAGAACGACTATGTCCGAAACGTCATAGTCTACTCTGTCAAATTAATAGTTTCCATCATTAAACCATCCTACCTTCCCTCATTACTATTCTGGAATTTTTTCTGCTTTACCTTCTCTCTCAATTTCAATACATCTGGTCGTGTGTCTGCCGACCTAACTGTCTGTACTTCTCTCCCTCTCTCTCTATTTCTTTCTCTATGAGTACATACTTGTGTTTCTGTATGTATGTATGTATGTATGTGTGTGTGCGGCAGGGGTGTCTTCATGCACGCGCGTGTATCTAACTGAACCAAGTTAATTAATACATAAGAAATCACAAGATGTGTGTTTGATGGAGTTCAATGTGATACAGTCAATTGCTAGCATATCAGAACAGCGCTGGCTTGAAATCGTTTCACGTAATTATACTGTATTACATAATCGCGTCCATCCGGCCTTTAATCTCTAGCAGAGCGTTCTTTTTTCCGCTCTGGAAGAAACCGAAAATTCCTATAAGATAAAAACGCCTTCATATATTTTGGGTATCCCACTGGAATCAAGTATTGCTTCAGACTTCTCATACTGAAGTATCAAAGATACACCAGTACTTATCCGAGCAAAGGACTTAATGAATACGGTTATGCCTTATAGCAATTGATTTTATATCAATACTTACAGAAATGCATTTACATATACATACATACTTACATACTTACATGTATATTTCTCTGTGTGTGTGTGTGTGTGTGTGTGTGTGTGTGTGTGTGTGTGTGTGTGTGTGTGTGTGTGTGTGTGTGTGTGTGTATAACATAAGAACCTACGTAAGATATGCTAGCTGTGTGATACTATGAAAGATTCAATATTTATCGATTAACATGTAAAAAATCACTGCTTTAGAGAATTGTACAACACAAGCACATAAGTAATGTACTGTTCATTTATGCTTTTGCGTGTTTCCATCATTAGACTGCGGCCATGCTTGGGCACCGCCTTGAATTTTCAGTCGAATAAATCGACCCCAGTACTTATATTTTAATCTTGGTTCTTATTCTATCGGTCTCTTTTGTCGAACTGCTAGTTTACGGGGACACAAACGCACCAGCTCTAAGAGAGAGAGACAGACACACACACACACACATAGATATCTACATACGTAAATGCATACGTACGTACGTACGTACGTACATACATATGTATGTGTGTGCGTGTGTGATTATACAAACATACATAGAAGCGCAGGCATACATACATAGAGGCGCAGTACTGAGGTCGCATTAATCTACTTTCTCCAACACACAGACACACACACACACACACACACACACCACATATACACACGTACAGATTTCAAATTGCTGGCCTTATACCTAGCTTCAGATATTTCCTGATCGCACTGAACTTGACGTTAATGTCATGTAGTACATCTTGGACTACACCTTCAAGTGTGATCTTCTTTCCCTGTGACAGCAGAATGTAATCTGAGGGAATTTCTACTGCTGTATCTAGCAGATCATGCAAATACATCGGAGAGTCCTCCAAGGCACGTGACTCATAGCGTGTTATTGGTAAATTCACTTCACATTAATATCGTCCATTTTACATTCAATAACTTTCTGTGTGTATCATATATCTATACAAAGAGAGAGAGAGAGAGAGAGAGAGAGAGAGAGACATATATATGCATACATATTTATGCATACACACACACATACACACACA
>NC_142953.1:12674056-12676556 GCF_046866305.1 Octopus bimaculoides
TCATATAAAGTCATTCACACGTTACTACACACACACAAACACATACACACACACACACACACACACAAACGCACACACACACGCATACACACACATACATATATATCTATACATGTACACATGTGCATATATATATCACGTATTTATCATATTTTAACACACATCCATTTGTATATATTTGTATATACGTATATATATATCATATTTTAACATATATATATATATATTATATATATATATATATATATATATATATATATATATATATATATATATATATATATATATATATATATATATATATATATATGCATTTAATATGAAAATATATATGTAAAGGTTTATATATATATGTATATGTATATATATAACATTTTAACACACACACACACACATATATATATATATATATATACATTTAATATAGAATATATGTATATGTGAAGGTATATATATATATATATATATATATATATGTATATATAAACATATATGTATATGAATATATATTTAATGTATATATAGCATTTTATATATCTATCACGTGTACGTATGTGTATGTATATGTATTTTCTCATTATATGCTAATAGTGAAAGAGTATCAAGTATGGATTCGTAATAAAACCTTTTCTTCATTACAGTCACAATCTGAGGCAGATATGGAACGGGGCAATATGATGTATGGGAGAACATGACTGAAATATGACTTTTTTGAAAAATGATATTTCAAAAATGTGTATGCCAGTAATAAAATGTAATGAAAACATACGACAGAAAGAGAATGTTGTGATTTTTAAGTGCAAGGCAAGATAAAATGTAAAAATTGGATTATTCTAGATCTGTGATTGTATGTGTCGGTTTCGATCCCATTCGAAACCGGTTCGTTTGCTTTACAAACGCTACGAATTGAGAAAAGAGAACGGCATCAAATTCTTTTGTTGTATTGTCTATTCCTCCTTTGATAAAGAGTTAATTTTGTTGAAATATAAATGAACTATGGGATTTAGGAACTACTGTAAACTTGACTGCTGGAAGTAGCTACCAAGATGTCCGCAATGATATGACGTGGTTCATATCACTAGAGAGAGCTGCCAGCTTATAACTATGCAATTAGAGACTTTGAAAATTACAAATGAAAAAGCAATTAATTTTCTTGTTTCTTCTTTATTTATTAAAAAAAATTAAAGTCACTGAGCTGCGTAGCCGACGGTCTACCGCAGAATCTTTTGGTGCGATTCCGTTGTGTCTGTGCCCACTTTCCATCTGTAGGATATTTGGCATAGATTATACAGTTACTTTTGTAATTGAGCCTCATAAAAAAATTGTGTGTGTGTGTGGGGGGTGCTGATGTGTGTGTGTGTGTTTATAAGTGGACGTGTGCATAAATGTATGTATGTAATTATTACGTGAGAGACCAGACCTCTCTCAACGGAAGTACAAATAAGAAAAGATAAGCGCTACTTGGTACGAGGGTTCCGAATTATTTCCCGTAAAACAAATAAATAAACAATAAGTAACCTCCAGCTCTTCCCGCTTGTCTCATCGCCACAACCGATATCACAAGTGATACTTCACTTTTACAGTTATAATTAATGATTTTTATAAATTATTTTATTAGTCATTGGACAACGAGTCGATTGTATCAACATTTCACTACTTTGCTTTATCACGTCATCCGTTTACTTCATCCGTTTACTAATTTGGTGCAAAATTCACTCTTGTTTCTTTCGCTAGCGGAGAGGTAAATCCCTGCTACGTCCAGCGCAGCGGACGAGCATTCATCATTGACAAGACCAAAGTAAGCCGAAATCATGGGATCTGATGGTCTTGGCACTGGAAATTGCTGGGATTTATCTCTTGGCTAGCGATGCAAATGAGCGAATTTTGCACTAAAAGCTTATATGAGAGTTACTCACTTGGTATCTACTGCAGTCAGGTTTTCTCTTACAGTACATCGACGTTTAAGTGAGAATAACATTTTAATTCATACAGAGGTTAATCAATGGGCATTTTTATTTTTCTTTGCATGAGCATTTATTACATTTCTTTGTATATATGGCCGACGTTGTTACCGTGTTAGCTATATCACAATCATTGCTACTATCACGATGTGGCGGTATCTATACGTTTGCTGTTTCCAGTAGGTGGGTTATTAAACTATTCTTTCATTTTACTATTAGTAACCAAATACACAACGAACACTGTGGAAGTGATCAAGCTTTACGATCTACCAGGTATGAACCATTCGTTTTATTATTTAATATGTGTGTGTGTGTACTCTTTTACTCTTTTACTCGTTCCAGTCATTTGACTGCAGCTATGCTGGAGCACCGCCATTAGTCGAGCAAATCGACCCCAGGACTTATTCTTTGTGAGCCTAGTACTTATTCTATCGGCCTCGTTTGCCGAACCGCTAAGTTACGGGGACGTAAACACACCAGTATCGGTTGTCAAGCGATGTTTGTGGGGACAAACACAGACACACAAACATATATACACA
>NC_142953.1:12686556-12699056 GCF_046866305.1 Octopus bimaculoides
GGGATGGTGGCGAACCCTGCTGTACTCTTTAACCACAACCTTCTCTCACTCTTACTTCCTGTTTCTGTTGTGCCTGTAATTCAAAGGGTCAGCCTTGTCACACTGCGTCACGCTGAATATCCCCGAGAACTACGTTAAGGGTACACGTGTCTGTGGAGTGTTCAGCCACTTGCACGTTAATTTCACGAGCAGGCTGTTCCGTTGATCAGATCAATTGGAACCCCCAAGTCGTAAGCGACGGAGTGCCAACTATGCTCTGGAGTTTTCTAAATGTTGAGTTGTATGTTTGTATGTATGTCTTTGCATATATGACCCTGTGTGTGTGTGTGTGTGTGTCTTTGCATGTGTGACCGTGTGACCGTATGTGTGTATGTATGTGTAACCGTGTGTGTGTGAGTCTGTGTCCCCGTGTGTGTGTCTAGGTGTTGAGGGGAAATTTGTTTCCCTGTATGTTATGCTGTATGTTTGCAATGTATGCTGTGCTGAACGTTTGTTTGTGTATGAATGACCTAGTGTTAGAGCGTAGGGCTACCGAGCGTAGGGCTACCGAGCGTAGGGCTACCGAGCATGAGATCGTTGGTTCGATCCCAAGGCCGAGATCTGATTTCTCGTCGCCTACGATCTGATTTCTACGCACCATACGATATATTTTATAGATAGATAGATAGATAGATAGATAGATAGATAGATAGATAGATACATTTCTTTTATTAGCCACACAGGGCTCAACGAAGATGGGACAAATACAATGTAGAGCTTTTCTTTTTGGGAGGGGGAAGGAAGGAAAAAAAAAAAAAAAAAAAAAAAAAAATTGGTGGTGTCGATCAAAAGGGATCGTAGGAAGGGAAAAAGGGGCAGTTCGATCAAAAGGGATCGAAAAAAAAAGAAAAGGAAAGGCCGATCAATAGGGATCGTGTATCACACAGTAATGTTCTCGTGTAAAAAGAGGGGAGGACAGTTTAGGTTTAGCCGTGGAAGGAAAAGCCCACGGAAAAGACCACGGTAACCTTGGTCAATATTCTCATT
Organism: Octopus bimaculoides; assembly: GCF_046866305.1. NCBI lineage: Eukaryota > Metazoa > Mollusca > Cephalopoda > Octopoda > Octopodidae > Octopus > Octopus bimaculoides. The sequence continues at coordinate 12,687,583 of NC_142953.1, forward strand.
GAAGAAACTATAACAGTAAGTGACTCTCTTTTGCCTTTTTGTTTTATTTTTTTTTCTTGTTCATAGGGTTATGCTCAAGATGGCTCCGTCGTTCACACGTGCCATCCTTGCTACATTCACCCATCTTTTTTTGAAGCATTCACTAGACAAGACTTCCCTTTCTACTCTCAACTTCCTCTTCAGGTGATACTTGAAGAAGTTGATGAGAGATTGCCCAGAGAGGAAAGTCTTTGTCTCTAGACCTTTCAGACGCGTCCACCATACACATTCTTTCGCCATAGCCACAAGTACGATGAAAATGGCTCTTCCTTCCCGTTTAAAGGAAGGAGGCGCGACAATATTCACGATAGACTCGGCTGATAGACCGACTCGTCCCACACGCGATAGCAGTTGTTCGACGTAAGCCCACAGCTCGGAAATGGTGGGACACTGTACGAGTGCGTGCAGAACGGTTTCGTCGCTCTGCCGGCATCTCGGACAGGTCGGCCCCGTGTTTCTCGAGCCATGCCTGTAGAGCTTATCCCGAACGGGTAGTGCTTCTCGATAGCACTGCCAGGCCAGGGATCTCTGGAAGTTGTCCATAGGTCCCGGCCCGAAGGTCGTCTTAAACAGGCGGGTCAGGTATTCCTCGTCGACGCCCAGGTTCGCCCCGAGATCGTCGTCGTACCTTCCCTCCACTAATCCACTATAGAATGCGTTAGTTGTGATGCAGTCGCTCAAGGTTGACCCGGGTTGTTGGAGTTGCCGAAGAGCAGCGCGACACTCGCGGTGCCATTCGCCCTTCCTCGGCCTCTTCTTGATCCATGACTGCAGTTCGGTCATGGAGACGAGCTGCGGGAAAGCGCGCCGCACAAACGGTGACCACACCTGTTCACCGCTGTCTACGTAGAGCCGGAGATGTCGCAGTCTCAGCGCGTGTCTGCGCATCATCAACCACGGCATGCCCAGTCCTCCTTTTAACGGGTGTTGGCAGCAAACGGATCGCCTAACCATCGGAACGCTTCCTTTCCACAAGAAGCGGAAGAGGATGCGCTCCAGTTTGGTGATGGTAGGGTCGGGACAAGGAACGACGGTCAGGCGGTAGTAGATGACGGACGCGATGTACGTGTTCGCCACCTCCGCCCGACCTTTCAGGGAAAGCTTCCTCTCGGCCCATTGCCGGGCTAGAGTGGCCACCCTTCTCGTTATCTCGTCCCAGTTCTTCTCCGTTTGGAGGTCTGGACCAAACCAGACCCCGAGCATCTCAACCGGACCGTCAGTCCAACGTCCCACGACGGAGGCGCTACTTGACGGCATGGGGTTGCTTCTCCAGGTGCCGAGCCGCAAGCCCACTGACTTATCCCGGTTGATTTTCGCTCCCGTTACCGCTTCGTAGTCTCTCAGTGTCTCGCCGACAAGCTCGATGTGCTTTTGGCTAGACACTATGACGGTGACGTCGTCCGCGTATGCCGACACGCTCGTCCCGCATCCCAACTCTCGCGGGATGCCCCTCAGCGTCGCCAGCTTCCGCAGTAGTGGCTCGAGAGTCAACACGTACAGAAGCGACGAGAGGGGGCATCCCTGACGGACCGAACGTGCAATGTCGAAGGGTCTTGATAGATGCCCATTGACGCGAACTACCGAACGGATGCCTCTGTACAAGGCAGCCATCCAGCCGCGGAAAATGGGACCGAAGCCGGCTGCTATGAGGACAGCCTCCAAGTATTGATGGTCTACCCTATCGAAAGCTTTCGATTGATCTAAATTGATCAGGGCCCCACCCATGCCAGGTTCCTTAACTACCCTCTCTATGATGTAGCGCATCAGATGGAGGTTGTCATGGATGCTCCTGCCCGGCACCGCGCACGTTTGCGCCTTGCCGATCAGTTTCTCGATGACAAGCGCCAACCGCTTGGCTAACACCTTGGCCAAAATTTTCAAGTCTGCATTGAGCAGAGTGATGGGCCTAAAGTTATCTATGACGTCCCCCTTGTTTGGATCTTTCTTCAGCAGCGTTACGGCTCCTCGACTCACAAAACCGGGAATGCTCCCGTTTTGCTGCCAGTTGCAGTACACCGCCACCAAGACGTCTCCAAACAAGTCTGGCTTACAGTTGTAAAGCTCGTAGGGCAGACCATCCAAACCCGGAGATTTGTCCCTCGAGCATCCCGCCATCGCGTCCCTCACTTCCGCCGCCGTGATGGCACCTTCGCAGCACTCCGCCTCTCTTGCCGAGAGTCGTGGCAGGCTGTGCAGGTAGGCACTGAAGTCCACCCTGCGTTCTCGCTCGCCATTCGTCCCAAACAGTCGAGCAAAGTGCCGCTGAAAGGCCTCACACATTTTGCTTAGATAGATAGATGGATGGATGGATAGATAGATAGATAGATAGATAAATAGATAGATAGATAGATGGATGGATGGATGGATAGATAGATAGATAGATGGATGGATGGATGGATAGTTGCAGATGTTTATCGAAGTAGAAAATTGTGTCACAGCTGTCCTGGTTGTCTCAGCACAAAAAAGAAAAAAAAACAAGCAGGTCATCTCTTTCTTCGTAGCAGATCCTGATGAACTGTGATTATTTCCCCTCTATCATTCGGAGTTTCTCGAAATTGGCACCAGGTGTTTCATTACCGTTTTTCGAAGAAGTAATCTAGTATGCAGTTTAATATATCACACTACCCCGCCTCTCTCTCTCTCTCTCTCTCTCTTACTCACTTTCTCTCCCTCTCTCTCCCTCTCTTTCTCTTTGTCCTTTTTGTCTTTATACGGGTATTTTAATGTCTTGCTTGTCTAATCATATATTTACCTATGAAGGGGCTTGATTTCGTGCTTAGGGTATTCGACTCACGATTACCAGAATTGGTTCGTGCGTTCAATCCTGGAGAGAGCGTTGTTTGTTCATTTCACATTGCTCTGCATTAAAAAGCTGCATCGATCACATTTTGGATGTTCGCCTGGCTGGCACCAATTTCTTCTACCACTTAAACATCGTCTTATCTATCCATCTATCTATCTATGTTTCTTGTTTTGCGATGTTTTTTTTTTCATCGTTGTCCCCACTTTTTTTTTTTTTTTTTTCTGCTTTGTTTTCGACCCCCTCGAAAAGAAAAACTCTACATTTGTATTTTGTCCCCTCTGTGTTGAGCCCTGTGTGGCTAATAAAGAAACCTATCTATGTTTCTTGTGTGATACACGATCCCTATTGATCGCTCTTTTTTTTTTTTCTCTCGATCCCTTTTGATCGAACCCCCCCCCCCTTTTTCCCTTCCTACGATCCCTTTTGATCGACAAACCCCCTTTTTTCCGTCCCCCTCCCAAAAAGAAAAGCTCTACATTGTATTTGTCCCATCTTCGTTGAGCCCTGTGTGGCTAATAAAAGAAATGTATCTATCTATCTATCTATCTATCTATCTATCTATCTATCATCATGGACGGACGGTAGACACATCGGCTCCCATGTAAGTTGCATTTTTCACCTCTTAAAAGACCTATTTTGTTTTAAAATTTTGTATAAGTTGTGTATAACACAAAATACTTCGTGAACATATATTTTTCAAATCGGAAATAGCTCTATTTAGAGCCTTATTTCCAAAAATTCAAACATATCTTCCTCGTTCCTAGCCATATTCTTTAAAACGAATATGGCTAAGGTTTTCAACGAGGCCGACTTCCCGCTCCTAATGCCAGAGGCGAAAACACTTAATGCCGTTCCGCATGAACGCAGACAAGTGATGAAGAAGAGCAATGATTCTGAGTCAACTGCTGCTGCCTCAACCACCACCACTACCACCATCACGTGTACAAACTCTGCTGCTACAGCAGTCTTGCCTGCCACCGTCACCAGTGACAACAACAACAACAACGACAAAGACAACAACAACAACAGCAACAACAACGACAACGACACAAATGTCCTTGCTAACACGACCACTGTCCTCACCACTGCTACTACCAGTGACAATAACAACAGCAACAACAACAGGACACCGACCTTCAACACCAACACCACCACTACTTCGACAAACTCTGCCGCCACTACCACCACCTTTGAACCTGGCAGTACCAACACCACTGTCAATACCACCATCAACAACTACAAGACGAACAAGATAAACAACACCACAAACGCCACAAACAACATATCTGCCAGCATCACAAAAACAAATTTTGCCGATGCAACGAAAGAAAAAAGAACAATATTAACATTCACCCAAAAACAAATCAATGACACAAAATCCCTTCTCACGAAAGAAGGTGACACTGTACAAATACACATACCAAAAGCAATTATTGAAAATACAAACAAGAAGCACATATCATACAGACTTATCAACAAGAAAACGAAGCGACCGGAGAGTTTCTCCACCCAAAAAATTGAGATTTGTCTCAAACCGATATGGCCCTTTCAAAGTCATGTTACTTGGGGACGAAAATTTGCCACGGTCCTAGTACGCTTTAAGAGCGAACAGTTAGCGAAGGAATTTTCAACACTCTCTCTCCACACAGATGACTTGGTGATGATACCGAGTTATCTTGGACAGAGAGTGACGAAGGTGACAGTAAAGAATGTCCCTTCACAAGTGGAAACCCAGTGGATAGTAGGTTCTATATGCCTCGAAATGGAGGAGGCAAATATATTAGAAATTGCTACTGCAGAGGAGAAAAACTGGGAAGGGGGAAAAAAAGTCGAAGTCCTCCTCCATATCACTGAAGAGGAGTGCCAAAAGATCCCCACACACATCCAACTGGCAAAGGACCACAAGTTATATGTAGTGGTGGAAGGAAGGCGGCCACGTTGTTATGTATGCGGCAGCGAGGCACACCTCAAGGACAGTTGCCCAACCGCCGCCAACCAAAAAAAGCAACAAGGGCAACCACCAAAACCCGGAAAAAAAACCCTACTACCAACACCACCATCAACAATCAAAACAAGAGAAACACAAGCAACACTGGCAACTGAGAAGACAACAGCATCTGCAAAAACAACAAGTGAGGAAGCAGGGGAAAAGAAAGAAAATTCCAAGACTGTTTCCCCCTCCCCCACATCACACACACCTCACACAAATAACAAGCCATCAGCACCAACAAAAACAGCAACACAACCACTCACACAAGCACACACAGACGCTCACAATTTGCCCCTAGCCCCTTCCGATTCCTCAGAACCTTCGTCGGAAGATGAAAGTAATGAGGAATGGCAAATAGCCCAGAAAGGAAGGAGGAAGAGGAGCAAGAAAAGAAAAGCAAACACAAACAAAGCAGGGAGATACACAACTCCCGAAAACACTCCAGACACCAACACAAGCACACACAACTACAACACAAGCAACAAAACCCCAAAAGCAAGTACACACACAATGCTCACTGCCATCAACACAAAAAACTCAGAGTTGATGGAATACATCAACACAAAAACAAACATAACAAACGAAGACATAAAAACCAGCAACCACCCATACACAACACCGCCAGAACACATCAAAATACTACACATAACACCAACCCTGCACCACACACTAAAATCTATTTTTCCAAAGGCAGTTGGCAAATGCCAAAAATACCTGGCGAAAAAACTATATAGTGATCTCCTCGAAGAAAACCCGAAGGAGGAGACACAAAAACTCTCAAACGGTAAGTGACTCTCTTTATAAAACTTTAACACTCAAATCAAAATGATGCTCAAGATTGGTTGTGTAAATGCGCGTGGCTTGGGGTCCCCTTGGAAACAAGGGTACCTCCTAAATGACATAAAGTCACATAAACTAGAAATCATAGCCATAAGCGAGACCAGACTCCATGGTACGCGGGCCCTATCGTCCATGTTTGGCAGACAGTTTAACATTTATTTTTCTCCCTGTCTGCCGAGAATGGGCGGTAGTGGCACGGCGGTACTCTTTCGCAAGAGTCTGGATCTCGAAGTAAAGACAGTATTCATAGACCCGGAGGGTAGATTGGTTGTTCTGGATGTCGATGGCAGCGATGGGTGTGCTTTTCGACTCATATCAGTATACGCACCACCTTTAACAGGTAGGCCGGATTTCTTTCGACGTCTAGAAGTATTCCTAGGAACGTCTCGTCCTTTACTTTTAGTGGGGGATTGGAATGCTACCTTGGACACGCATCTAGACTATGTTGGCAGAGATAGGAATAGACGGGGATGCAAATGCCTCAAAGACCTGCTCAGACGCTTTCAACTGTCTGACAGGTACCGACTCGATTACCCGAATGCGCCAATGTGGACATGGACAAACCGCATCGGGTCGTCGAGATCGTATCTAGATAGAATACTGTGTAGGAGAGTAGATAGAGATAGCATAGGGTGTCCACAATTTCACATAGTCAGCTACACGGATCACAAACTTGTGACGTGTACGCTAGACTTAGATAAGACACATAGGCAGGGCTCCGGTTACTGGAAACTAAACGCGTCTTTCCCGTCGAGACCAGTTTTCAGAGACCGGATTAGCACGTTAGTAAAGAGGGCTTTGACAGGAGCCATCATCAATAACAAATGGTGGTTTGCCCTCAAGAGAGCAATAAAAGCAGAAGCGGTTAGGTATAGCAAAGCACTAGCCATAGACAGAAACAGAGTAGAGGGTGAACTAGTTAAGAAGCTAGAAGAGGCAATTAGAAGTGGCATCGCATCCGACGTTTTGGCGGCGAGGTTGGCCCTTGACCAACACTTCAACGCCAAACACGAAGGGTGCGTTGTCAGGGCTAGGATGCGTGCTCTAAGAAACGAAGGTGTTGGAGCCGCACGAGAGGCCCGGGTGGCGGAGGCGCAACAGGGCAACAAAGCCACCATTCGGTCTCTGGTGGACGAACAGGGGCGCGAACTGCTCGAGCCAAGCAAAATGTGTGAGGCCTTTCAGCGGCACTTTGCTCGACTGTTTGGGACGAATGGCGAGCGAGAACGCAGGGTGGACTTCAGTGCCTACCTGCACAGCCTGCCACGACTCTCGGCAAGAGAGGCGGAGTGCTGCGAAGGTGCCATCACGGCGGCGGAAGTGAGGGACGCGATGGCGGGATGCTCGAGGGACAAATCTCCGGGTTTGGATGGTCTGCCCTACGAGCTTTACAACTGTAAGCCAGACTTGTTTGGAGACGTCTTGGTGGCGGTGTACTGCAACTGGCAGCAAAACGGGAGCATTCCCGGTTTTGTGAGTCGAGGAGCCGTAACGCTGCTGAAGAAAGATCCAAACAAGGGGGACGTCATAGATAACTTTAGGCCCATCACTCTGCTCAATGCAGACTTGAAAATTTTGGCCAAGGTGTTAGCCAAGCGGTTGGCGCTTGTCATCGAGAAACTGATCGGCAAGGCGCAAACGTGCGCGGTGCCGGGCAGGAGCATCCATGACAACCTCCATCTGATGCGCTACATCATAGAGAGGGTAGTTAAGGAACCTGGCATGGGTGGGGCCCTGATCAATTTAGATCAATCGAAAGCTTTCGATAGGGTAGACCATCAATACTTGGAGGCTGTCCTCATAGCAGCCGGCTTCGGTCCCATTTTCCGCGGCTGGATGGCTGCCTTGTACAGAGGCATTCGTTCGGTAGTTCGCGTCAATGGGCATCTATCAAGACCCTTCGACATTGCACGTTCGGTCCGTCAGGGATGCCCCCTCTCGTCGCTTCTGTACGTGTTGACTCTCGAGCCACTACTGCGGAAGCTGGCGACGCTGAGGGGCATCCCGCGAGAGTTGGGATGCGGGACGAGCGTCTCGGCATACGCGGACGACGTCACCGTCATAGTGTCTAGCCAAAAGCACATCGAGCTTGTCGGCGAGACACTGAGAGACTACGAAGCGGTAACGGGAGCGAAAATCAACCGGGATAAGTCAGTGGGCTTGCGGCTCGGCACCTGGAGAAGCAACCCCATGCCGTCAAGTAGCGCCTCCGTCGTGGGACGTTGGACTGACGGTCCGGTTGAGATGCTCGGGGTCTGGTTTGGTCCAGACCTCCAAACGGAGAAGAACTGGGACGAGATAACGAGAAGGGTGGCCACTCTAGCCCGGCAATGGGCCGAGAGGAAGCTTTCCCTGAAAGGTCGGGCGGAGGTGGCGAACACGTACATCGCGTCCGTCATCTACTACCGCCTGACCGTCGTTCCTTGTCCCGACCCTACCATCACCAAACTGGAGCGCATCCTCTTCCGCTTCTTGTGGAAAGGAAGCGTTCCGATGGTTAGGCGATCCGTTTGCTGCCAACACCCGTTAAAAGGAGGACTGGGCATGCCGTGGTTGATGATGCGCAGACACGCGCTGAGACTGCGACATCTCCGGCTCTACGTAGACAGCGGTGAACAGGTGTGGTCACCGTTTGTGCGGCGCGCTTTCCCGCAGCTCGTCTCCATGACCGAACTGCAGTCATGGATCAAGAAGAGGCCGAGGAAGGGCGAATGGCACCGCGAGTGTCGCGCTGCTCTTCGGCAACTCCAACAACCCGGGTCAACCTTGAGCGACTGCATCACAACTAACGCATTCTATAGTGGATTAGTGGAGGGAAGGTACGACGACGATCTCGGGGCGAACCTGGGCGTCGACGAGGAATACCTGACCCGCCTGTTTAAGACGACCTTCGGGCCGGGACCTATGGACAACTTCCAGAGATCCCTGGCCTGGCAGTGCTATCGAGAAGCACTACCCGTTCGGGATAAGCTCTACAGGCATGGCTCGAGAAACACGGGGCCGACCTGTCCGAGATGCCGGCAGAGCGACGAAACCGTTCTGCACGCACTCGTACAGTGTCCCACCATTTCCGAGCTGTGGGCTTACGTCGAACAACTGCTATCGCGTGTGGGACGAGTCGGTCTATCAGCCGAGTCTATCGTGAATATTGTCGCGCCCCCTTCCTTTAAACGGGAAGGAAGAGCTATTTTCATCGTACTTGTGGCTATGGCGAAAGAATGTGTATGGTGGACGCGTCTGAAAGGTCTAGAGACAAAGACTTTCCTCTCTGGGCAATCTCTCATCAACTTCTTCAAGTATCACCTGAAGAGGAAGTTGAGAGTAGAAAGGGAAGTCTTGTCTAGTGAATGCTTCAAAAAAAGATGGGTGAATGTAGCAAGGATGGCACGTGTGAACGACGGAACCATCTTGAGCATAACCCTATGAACAAGAAAAAAAAAATAAAACAAAAAGGCAAAAGAGAGTCACTTACTGTTATAGTTTCTTCAATGAGAATATTGACCAAGGTTACCGTGGTCTTTTCCGTGGGCTTTTCCTTCCACGGCTAAACCTAAACTGTCCTCCCCTCTTTTTACACGAGAACATTACTGTGTGATACACGATCCCTATTGATCGGCCTTTCCTTTTCTTTTTTTTCGATCCCTTTTGATCGAACTGCCCCTTTTTCCCTTCCTACGATCCCTTTTGATCGACACCACCAATTTTTTTTTTTTTTTTTTTTTTTTTTCCTTCCTTCCCCCTCCCAAAAAGAAAAGCTCTACATTGTATTTGTCCCATCTTCGTTGAGCCCTGTGTGGCTAATAAAAGAAATGTATCTATCTATCTATCTATTTATCTCTCTCTATCAATCTATCTATCTATCTATCCATCTATCTATCTATTGATCTATCTTATTTCTTTATTGCCCACAGGGGGCTAAACATAGTGGGGACAAACAAGGACAGACAAAGGGAGTAAGTCGATTACATCGATCCCAGTGAATAACTGGTACTTATTTAATCGACCCCGAAAGGATGAAAGGCAAAGTCGACCTCGGCGGGATTTGAACTCAGAACGTAATGGCAGACGAAATACCGCTAAGCAGTACTTATGATAGTAAGACTGTGATTTCGATTCCTGGACCTGGAGGCGCGTTGTGTTCCTGAGCAAAACACTTATTTTCCAGTTACACTAGTCCACTTGGCTGGTAAAAACGAGTAACCATGGGATGGACTGTCATCCCACCCAGGTGGGTTATAACTACGTCATGAAAACTAGAAAACCTGTCTATCTCCTGTGTTTGCCTATCTTGCTCTCTGTCTGTCTGTCTGTCTAACTATCTATTTGTCGAATTTACTAATCATCTATCTACAAGATAACATGAATGGCACCTACTGATATAGCAGCTGCAACAAGCGGTAATGACTACAACCATCATCACCACCACCACCACCACTACTACTACTACTACTACTGCTGCTGCTGCTGCTACTACTGCTACTACTATTGCTATTACTGCTACTTCAACCGTAACCGCAGCATCACCGAAAACAATGGACCTTCTCCAAACACACTTAAACGTGTACAAAGCGGCCTACAGTCATCCTCACATCCATCACAACGCCTACTACTACTACCACCACCACCACCACCACCACCACCACCATCATCATCATCATCATCATCATCATCATCATCATCATCATCACAAACCCTCACTTCAATAATATCATCAACACTACTATCTCTACCACCACCGCCGCCACCAGTGAATACAATACTACCACTACACCTCTATCACCACTACCACCACTAGCACCACCACCACCACCACAACAACAACAGCAACAACACCAACCAACGTCACCATTATTACCAAAACACCGAAACCACCTCCAGCAATCATTCTCGACAAAAGACCAATAATAATAATACATGAAGAAGAAGAAAAGGAAACAAACGATAAAAATAAACAAATTGAATTTTGCTCCCTTTATTTCTATTTTTATTCTTATTTATTTATTTATTTATTTATTTATTTAATCATTATTTCTTTTATTTTTGTCTTTTCGTATCTGAAATGACAAAATAAAATGGCCGCCGGCTTGTCTTTCAATGAATTCAACGAAGTCAAGTCGGCTCCCACCACAGAAACCACAGGGGTTCTTCAGATTGATGGATTGTGTGCTGACCTAGAAGCCATAAGTGGTAGTGTAATAAGCAGTATAAGACGTGACAAGGAGACGGGTATATCGGGTGGGTTACCCAATTATTTTTAAATTTGTTAATGCGGTTGTAGCAGCGGTCGTTGTTATAGTTGCTACTGTCGTTGTGTTTTTCTTGTTGCTGCGGCTGCTGTTGTTTGTTTATTTTGAAGTACCAGTTAAGACCTGGTCTAGTATATATCTGGAATTGAGAAGTATTACACTAAGAGTCAAACCATGACCATCCGGCCTATTTTTAGGCTTAAAAACTCTAAAACAACGTCGTGATATTAATTGATAGCAACGACTGAGTATTTCGTGTTGCAGCCTCAACATGATAGCGAGTATATTATAAGGTTCATAAGGTCTTTATTCCGATTCTTTTATGTTAAATTTACTTGTTTCAGTTCTTAAATTGCAGCCATGCTGGAGCACATTGAGCAATTATTTTGTACTTTTTAGTCAAGGGCCGACCGAAAAATTATGAGCGGATTTGCTAGATGGGAAGTATACACAGACAGGTCAGCACATGAGTGCAAAACACACTGGAAAGCAGAGTACTCGAATACCAAAGGTAGAGCAATATACTTTTAATTAAAGCTGCAAAATTATCACAGAA
>NC_142953.1:12709056-12716556 GCF_046866305.1 Octopus bimaculoides
TCATTTGCTGAGTTTGGAGAAAATAAGCGGTGCCCCTGACCTTTACCAAGCCCTTGGAGACCGACCGATGAGTGTGTGATGCTGTTAATATTCTGTTTAAACTGTTGCCCGCCAACACCTGCAGGTCAGCATGAACGGAGAATTGCGTCATTCTAAAGAAACCCTTCGATGCTATTCAGCGGAATTTTGGTTTAATACAACGCCCCCACCATATAAACCCCACATAACTTTTTTCGTGTTTTGGAAATTTCAGAAATTTCAGAAAAACTTTTGTGATTTTGTTGTACGTATGGGAATTCATATGATGATGACAAAAAAAAAAAGAAAAGAAAAATTACCCCCGCCCCCACCTCCAAATTCTAAAACTTTCCAGAAGTTTATCATTTAAGTATATATATATATATTACTCATAGGGAATTGGAATCTTAATAATGGATTTACAAATACAATATCCCTACATTCACTCTCTATTTCATCTAAACTAACTATTGCTTAACCATCCTCTCACACCGTCTCCGATGAAGGGATATAATAAATATCGTGGAAACAGCTGTAAGACCTATTTATAAATGTTCTATAATATACACAGCCTTGGTTATTTATCTCATTACGAAATCCTTATATATATATATATATATATATATGCGCATGTCTAGACATGCAACTAAATGCATGAGAATGCATACATCAAAAGAAATTGCACATGTACTGATTCTGAATACTGCAAACATACATGCAAATATTTCCTGTTGATGTTGCTCAACTACCAATGAAGGAGCCTTGGATCTAGGTTACAAACCGGATCTTTCTCTATTGGCAACACATTTTGAAATAAAGCTGAACAATGACATACATACACACATACATACATGCAAACATATATATATACACACATATACATACTTACATACATACATTCATACATAGATATATACATATATATGTGTATGTACGTGTATTTCTGTCAATGTGTCTTGGTGTGTATATGTGTGTGAGTAACGTGCGGGTTTTCTTTCTACTCTAATTGCCATATCCATCCGTATTCTTTGTTAATTTCCACGTACAAATGCAGGGGAAGAGGACCGAGAGAAATAGTAAAAAAATGGAAAAGGAACGAATGAGAAAACGAAGGAAGGATAGGGAGAACGAATGAACAATAGTCAGGAATAAAGGAGAGAAAGAAATTTAAAAATTAGAACAGCGGAACGTACGAGAAAAAGTGACAGAGATAGACAAAGCTCGCAAGAGAGAAAGAAATGAGAAGCAACGAATGACAAATAGACAAAAAGAGGGAAACAATGAATTGACAAACAAAAGTGGAACAAAACACAAGAAGGAAAATAGCGTCCTGGAGCGTAAAATAGACATTTGAAAAATTGCAAAAATACCAACAGAAAGAATATTGATACAAAAAAACCCCTCAAAAACAAAGCTTAAAAAATAAACGTTTCGGGAAGAAAAATGTCAGCTATCATTGTTTGTGTGGTGGACGGGAAGCTGTTCTAAAAGAAAGACACACTACCACCCTTGCAACATTCCGCACGTCCTACCTTTCGTGGCGACTTCTCGGCTTCGGGTGACGACCTTTTTGTTCGCTGGGTATCACCCTGTGTGAGTTACATGTCACGTAGCGGCGGAACGTCAATACAGTGGGACTATGGAATAGAAGGCACAGTGAAAACAAAGAACAATATATATATATATATATATATATATATATATATATATATATATATATATATATATATATATATATATATATATATATATATATATATATATATATATATATATATATATATATATATATATATATACGTATATATATATATATATATATATATATATATATATATACATATATATATATATATATATATATATATATAAACATATATATGGCTATATATATATATATATCATAAAAAATGCTAACGGGCAATGTTACTCCATAAGCTGACATGTAAAACTCCTGACATAAACTATGCCGGAACAAATGAATTGTGTGTGGTAGAGAAAAGCGGTATGGATTGCAGGATCGATGAATCGATGGGTGGATGGAAAGATCGAAGAAGGGAAGCACAGTGTATGTTCAAATACATGCATGATGATTGGTTATCTGTTTTAACTTCAATATATTACGATATACTACTGCTACTACTACTACTACTACTACTACACACACACACTCATGCACTCTCTCTCTCTTATAATAATAATAATAATAATAATAATAATAATAATAATAATAATAATAATAATAATAATAATGATAATAACAATAAGAAAAGAAAAGGGGGAGCTTAAAAGCCAACAAAAATACAGGGCACTGCAGAGGAAGTATGATATTGAAAGAGAGGGCCTGAAAGTAGTAATGGAGGAACTGAAACGGTGCCTCGTTGCAAAGAAAGCAAAGATGGTAAGATACGATTAAAGAATGAAGATTTACCAGCAGAATAGGTTGTTCAGAATAGATCAGAAGAGATTCTAGAAAGAAATAGATGGTAAGTGTACAGATGAAAAGTTGATAGTCAAAGATTTTGGAGTGATATCTGGAGCAAAGACAAGGAGCACAAGAAGGATGCTGAATGGCTGCAAGAACTGAAACAAACACTAGTCTATCCAAAACAGGCAGAACTGGTCATTTCAGTTAGAGTATTGAAAGAAATCAGGAAAAAAAAAAGGGGGCAACTGGAAGGCCTCGGGTCGGGACCAGATGGAGTTCAAGGCTACTGGATCAAAAGATTTGGTGAATGTCATGCACGAATAGCTGCACATTTCAACACCTTGTTAAATGCCGACCAAGTAACACCAAAATGGTTGGCAATGGGTAGGACAGTTCTGTGCATGAAAAACATCGAAAAAGGCAATATGGTAGACAATTACAGGTCGATATCCTGCTCGCCACTTATGTGGAAATTATTGACTGGAATAGTCGCAGAGTCAATGTACGGACAGCTGGAAAAATGGAGTCCTGACACATGAGCAGAAGGGTAGCAAGCGTAAGTGCCGAGGTACCAAGGATCAACTCCTGGTAGACAAAACTGTACTCAGAGGCTGCAAGAGGAGGAAAACTAACATAGCTATGTGATGGATCGATTATCGTAAGGCATACGATATGATCCCATATTCTTAATTTATGCAATGTATGAACCTATTGCATCGAGTGTTGGAAAAGGTGGAAAAAAAAAGAGTACTCAAATACCAGAGGTAGAGTAATATGCTTTATTTAAAAGCAGCCGAAATATCTCAAAAAGTTTTACTCAGAGTTTCACGTTGAACAGGAACGTGAAACTCTGAGTAACAGTTTTTGTGATATTTCTGCTGCTTTTAAATAAATCCATCTATCTATCTATCTAAATATAATCTAAACCTTAAGAATATTCTTAAGTGACTCTTAAAACAGAACCATATATTTTAGCTTACAACATTTTCATATTTTATTATCATATATTACGATGTATTATGTATCATTTTGTTATACTTTGTTTGATTATATCGTATTAGGTTATATTATATTGTATCATATTACGTATCAGGTTCAAATTTGTTAATATGATATATCGCTGCAAACGATAAACAATATTGTC
Source organism: Octopus bimaculoides (assembly GCF_046866305.1). Taxonomy (NCBI): domain Eukaryota; kingdom Metazoa; phylum Mollusca; class Cephalopoda; order Octopoda; family Octopodidae; genus Octopus; species Octopus bimaculoides. Next base: position 12,712,647 of record NC_142953.1, read on the forward strand.
AATATCAGATTGTAATATCACATCTGAACATTTCAAATCATAAACAAATACATATGTAAATAAATATAAATATTTTCAGAAATGATGTGGTACATAACACGAATATGTCTGTATATGTATGTATGCGCGTATGTATGTGTGTATGTGTATATGTATGTTTGCATGTACGTCTATATGTATGTATGATTTAATGGATGTATGTGCAACTCTGCGACAATACTGAAGCATATTTGTGCCAGAAAGTGGGCCCGGAGATATCCACACAGACGTTATTGCAGATTCACACACACACACACACACACACACATATATACAGACACACACATGTATATACACACAATCACAAATACATATATATATATATATATATATATATATATATATATATATATATATATATATATATATATATATATATATATATATATATATATATATATATATATATGTATATATACATATATATAGACATATAGATAGACATCTATATATACATAAACATATATATAAATGTATTATATATGTAAGTATGTATGTATCTATCTATATACTATATATAATATACACGTATATATATATATATATATATGTGTGTGTGTGTGTGTGTGTGTGTGTGTGTGTGTGTCTGTGTGTGTGTGTGTTTGTGTTTCTGTGTTGTTGTGTTTGTGTGTGTGTGTGTATCTATATCTCGTATCCATCGATAAATATGTGTGTATATACAAATAAATTAATATATATACACCCACGCATACACAGACACATAAATACACACACACACACACACACACACACACACACACATTCGTCTTATATGTGCGTGTGAGTGTGTGTATTAGCTCATTTGTGCGTTTATTGTGGAGGTTTTGTTTTGTTTCTGTTGTTTGTTTTCATTTTATTTCATTTTTTTTTTCTGTTTCTCTCTAGTCACAGCACTTGATGAATAAATACTGTAGGCAATATATTATGAAGTTCAAAACATATACCAACGGGAATAATTTAAATATGAAAAAATAAATAAACAAAATGGCGTAATAATAAATATAGAAATAAAAAGATCACTTATTGGAAACAATTTTGTACCATGCTACATTACACACATACACACATATACACGTAAATACGCTCACATATTCATACACGTATACACAAAATAATATATGCATGCACATGCACATATGTATACACATATGCACACACATTCATACACATCGTCACACACAGGTATGTAGATAAATAGATAGATAGATAGATAGATAGATAGATAGATAGATAGATAGATAGATAGATAGATAGATAGATAGATAGAGTGTTTTCGTTATTCAGTGTATATCGCTTCCAATCTTCAGACGATGATAAAAACTGTAACATATAAGAGCTTCCTTAAAGAAAAGGAATGGAAATATTTGAAAATCGAGGCTGTATAGGAATTAGTAAAAATATTAATTTGAAACAATGGGTTTGGCTATTCATATAAACATGGTACAGAAAATAGCATTGACCGGGAGAACGTCTATAGAATGTTTTTTGTCGAAGGTGTCAAGAGGATTGAAACCGGGACCTTATGATTTCGTGACTGCGTAGGACACTTCTTAAGCGTTCAGCCACTTACATACATACATACATACATACATACATACATACATACATACATACATATAAATGTATATACAGATATACATAGATATATATATATATGTATGTATATACATATAAATATAAATATATATATATTATAAATATATATTATATATACATATATATATACACATATCTACACACACTCAAAATATATATATATACATGTGTGCGTGTATATATATATATATATATATATATATATATATATATATACCTACGCACAAGTATATATATGAATGCATATATATATATATGTAGATATATTCTCTCTATAGGCATATATGTATATATATATATATATGTGTGTATATATATATATATATATATACGTATTCATATATACATACATGCAAACACACCCACATCTATATATATTTTTTGTATTATATATACATATATAATTATATGTACATATTTACATATATGCATATATATTTATATATATGCATGTATATACATTTATATATATATATATATGCATGTGTGTGTGTGACTTTTTACGTGTGTGTGCGTGTGTATGTGCACAGTACATAAATCCAACACATATGGTCAGCCATCAGGAATGATAAATAGAACCAGTCAATACGTAACGCAAGACTGACTGTGGAATTCTTCAACTCAACCCCCCACAAAACCACCACCACAACCACCACCACAACCAACATCACCCACCTCCCGGCACTACCTCCCATACAGTTATCTAACCTCCACTACTGCCGCCATCGCCAGCGCTGCCGTCATCGTCGTCGTCGCCGCCATCTTTATTAACCGTAACTCGGTGGCGGTACTTTGAAATGTCTATTTTTGGTCATGTCGTAAATAAAACTCTTATATATTTGAACTAACATTAAAGGTGTGCGGCCTTCTGTTTATGTGTCGCGATGGACAGGGGTGGAACACGTGTATGTGTGAATGATAGTCTGCGTGTGTGTGGCGAGGGGGGGGGGGGGGGAGCTTAGGTGTACGCATGTATACGCATTCATATATATATATACATATATATATATATGTATATATACATACATATATACATATATATGTATATATGTATATGCATATACTTACATGTATGTTATATAAATGTGTGTCTATATATATTTGTATGTATGTATGTATGTATATATATATATATATATATATATATATATATATATATATATATATATATATATATATATATATATATATATATATATATATATATATATATACATACATACATTTATATACACAAAGAGAGAGTGAAAGAGAGAGGAGAAACACTGAGAAATATGGATATAGGTGTCTGAAAATATGTGTGGTTACATCTGTTCTATATATGTGTACGTGGGTGTGTAAGTTTTTGTACACGGGTTTAAATATATTTATGTTTAGGCATACATGCACAAATGCACATAAACACACACATACTCACAGTCACACACACACACATATATAACAAAATAAGCACATAAATGTGAAACAAGGTGGGAAACATAGTACTCGAATACCGGAGGTAGACTAATGTGATTTATAAGTAAACCCTCAAAATATCACAAAAGACTACAACTCAGAATTTCTTTATCACAACTCTCCAATGAACGCGAACCTGGTTGAGTAGCAGTTTTTTATGATATTTTTGTGATGTTTTTGAAGCTTTACAACTAAAGTATACACACACACACACACACACACACACACACACACACACACACACACACACACATATATATATATTGCTTACCAACCACATGGTCCCGGGTTCAGTCCCACTGCGTGGCATCTTGGGCAAGTGTCTTCTACTATAGCCTCGGGCCGACCAAAGCCTTGTGAGTGGATTTGGTAGACGGAAACTGAAAGAAGCCTGTCGTATATATGTATATATATATATGTGTGTGTGTGTATGTGTTTGTATGTCTGTGTTTGTCCCCCAACATCGCTTGACAACCGATGCTGGTGTGTTCATGTCCCCGTAACCTAGCGGTTCGGCAAAAGAGACCGATAGAATAAGTACTAGGTTTCCAAAGAATAAGTCCTGGGGTCGATTTGCTCGAATAAAGGTGGTGCTCCAGCATGGCCACAGTCAAAAAGACTGAAACAAGTAAAAGAGTAAAAGAGTAAAAGATATATATATATATATATATATATATATATATATATATATATATATATATATAAATCCGTGTGTGACAGCATTTCTGATGGTCTTTGAATCAGTTTTATATCCATGGACAGTTTTCTTTCGTAATTTTGGCTTTGAGAGATTTAAGAAATGCATTATCCCGTTTTTAAT
>NC_142953.1:12721556-12726556 GCF_046866305.1 Octopus bimaculoides
GTAGTAGTAGTTGTAGCAGTAGTAGTAGTAGTAGTAGTAGTAGTAGTAGTAGTAGTAGCAGCAGCAGCAGAAGTAGTAGTAGTAGTAGTAGTAGTAGTAGTAGTAGTAGTAGTAGTAGTATCATTATTATTACTCTTGTCGTTGTCGTTGTTCTTTTTGCTATTATTATAATTATCATTGTTATTATTATTGTTGTTGTTATTATTATTGTTCATGTTATTGTTATTATTATTATCATTATCATCATCATCATCATCATCATCATCATCATCATTATTATTATTATTATTGTTATTATTATTATTATTATTATTATTATTATTATTATTATCATTATTATTATTATCATTATTATTACTATCATTATTATTATTATTATTATTATTATTATTGTTATTATTATTATCATCATCATTATTATTATTATTATTATTATTATTATCACAATCGCAGCAGCGGTGGCGGCAATTGATGAAGAGATGGTATTGGATATGACGTTGGTGGTGGCGGCGGCGATGGTAGTATGGATGGTTTGACGCTGGGGGTGCGGTGAGGTAAAGTAGATTTCTATGGAATTGTAATGATGTGTTTGCGTTCGCTCTTCGTTTTTCTTTTGGGGGGGGGTCTTTGTTTTGTTCTGTTCCCTGTTTTTTTTTGTGTGTGTGTGTGCTTGTTTGCTGAATAACAAAACCAAAAACAAAAAAAAGACTAAAACAAAATGTAAACAACAACAACATTAAAAATAATAACAACAACAACAACAACTACAGCAAAACGTATAAGAATAATCTAGAAAACAATCAACGAAACGAATAAATAAATAACTAAACAAATAAGCAAAGGATTGAATGGCAAAATAAAGGAAAAGTAATATAGCAGATCGATAAAGAGGAAATCGATACAGATCTTTTCCTAAAAAAGACAGGCAAACGGACGGACGAGCGGACGGGATAGAGAAAAGGGACTGGTAATACATACCTGAATATATATAACAAAATAGATGACGAAATGCAAGGAGATGCGGACAATAGGTGTGATGGAGTGATATTGATTTTTTTGTTTGGTGAATGGATGAAGGTATGGTTGGATGGATGGATGGTTGGATGGATGGATGGAGGGTGGGAGGGAGGGAGGGAGTTAGGGAGGGGAGGGAGAGAGAGTGGGAGGGAGGGAGAGAGAGGGGGAGGGAGGGAGAGAGGGGGAGGGAGGGAGGGAGGGAGGGAGGGAGGGAGGGATGAATGGAGGAATGGATGGGTGGGATGGAGGCATGGGAAGGCGGAGGTTGGATGGAGGAATGGATAGATGGACGGACGGATGGATGGATGGACGAATGAATGAATGGATGGATGGTGGGATGGATGGGTGACTGGCTGGCTAGCTGGCTAGCTGGCTGGATGGGCCGATGAATGAATGGATGGATGGTTGGATGGGTAGACAGAGAGAGGGATAGATTCCTACAAGGATGGTTACAATGATGGAAGGGTGGGTGGAGGAAGGGACAGAGATGGATAGGTGCATGGATGCATGGGTGGAGGTATCGATGACTGGATGCTCAGTTTGGATGGGTGGAGGAATGGATCATTGGATGGAGGGAGGGATGGATCATTAGAGGGAAGAACTGATGGCTGGTTGATATATAGATAGATATATAAATAGATCAATGGTTCGAAGAAACGATTGTTGAGTGAACGGGTGGATTTTTAACAGGATAGGTGAAAGGATAAATAACTGAATGAATGGATGAGAGTTGAGAGAGAAAATAGAAAGATAAGTACAACGGTGTATATACAGTGTGTGCATGTGTGTAGTGTGTATATGTGTCTGTCATTTAGATTTAAATTGCATGACGTCTAACGAATATTTACAAATCTTTGAATGGCAAAATACTGGAAAGAGAACATTTACATTATAGTTTGAGCTTATCTTCACTGACTACACGGTACACACAGAGAAAAGAATACTGAAGTGTTTGCTCAAAAGTAATTAGGTTACGTCATCTTACAGGTATTTCATTAACAATGTTTCATTATTTGTTATATACGCAAAACCTTAGGAGCAGATTACATTATCAAATCCTCAGAGACAGCGTAACAAATGTAGACAAACTTTAAGATTTATAATGAAGATCGGAAAATGCTATGGTTCCAATGATTTCTTGATGCCATAAGATTGTCCCTTTTCCATATACATCTCCTTATTAAACTGTTTGTTATATAACAGATTTCCATGAAATACGTGATAAGTGACGGTGTTTCTGACATTAATACAGCAGTAAGATAACGCGATTTTTGCCGTCAAGAACTGAAATTAAGAAAGGTAGTCGTAAAAGAATTTATCACTTATAAACGAACTTCTGAAGGAAACTAGAAAACGGTGGAAAGAACCGAAAAATTGGTATTTATAAATAGGTTACGATACATACACGAGGGCCCTTTGGGCGTACTCACATACATTTATGCATATACGTCCATACTATTATAATACATACATAATCATTGTGCAAATATTAATATGAATATATATATCTATACATGTACACACCCACATATATATTTATACGTACATACATACATAAATATATATATATATATATATATATATATATATATATATATATATATATATATATATATATATATATATATATATATATATATATATATATATATATATATATATATATATATACATATATATACATACAAACATACGCATACATTTAGATAGACATGTAACTAGCTAAACAGAAAGATAGATAGATAGATAGATAGATAGATAGATAGATAGATAGATAGATCTAAACACATTTTCTAAAGCTTCAAACGCACTTTTCTTTCCCGCTGCAAGGTAATTGTTTTTTTGTCTATATCATCACACTATGTTTTTCACATTTTAGGAAATTTTTCTTTCCTTTCTTAAATTTTTCATAAAATTTATGATTAAATTCTATTTCACACATTTTATGCTCTTCTAAGTTCCACTCCAGCATTTAATGTCCCATTTTTATTTATTTATTTATTTATTTATTTATTTACTTCTTTGAAACCCAAGGTTCTGGAAGATAGCTTAGACTAACTATTTTGTCTTTTTCGTTGTCTAACTTTCTCATCGAATGGATGTGCTCTCTCGACCATATTCTCGTATGTGTGCGTGTGTTTGTATCAGTGAGCGCATACGTACATTTATATATATATATATATATATATATATATATATATATATATATACACTCTCTCTTTCCTTTCCTGAGCGTCCAATAATACTATCCTTATCACGTCCTCACTTTGTTGTTTTTTTGTTTTTTTGTTATTGTTTTTTTTAACTATATATATATAAATATATATATATATATATACTGACATATACATAAGTACGATTTGTAAATATGTGTGCATGCATTTAAAAATATGCATGTACGTATAAATATAACTATTTATATATACTTATGTGTACATGTATGTGTGTATATATGAAGGCATATATATATATATATATATATATATATATATATATATACACGCACAAACACACACACACACGCAGACATACAAATACACGCACTTCATACACGACACCACACACACACACACACACACACACACACACGCTGCATACACACGCACCACACACATAACACACACACTTCACACACGACACACACTACACACATTCACACACGCTGCATACACACGCACCACACACGCAACACACACACAACCACGCACATTCGCGCATTCAGGCACAATACAAAAGTTCACGCCACACTAACGCACACACTTCACACACCACACACACACACACACAAAGAGAAAAGCCAACACACACACACACACACACACTCACACACACACATACATACATACACACACATACAGGTACAAACTCACACAGTAAGAAAGGAAGAGGTACATATAATACGAGTGGTGTGAGACGGATCAGAAACTGACACCGGAAGGGTCTAGTTTTATATTTTCTTTGAGCTGTTTTGATTCAAATGAAGAATTGGAAAGAAAGAAAATAAATTTCTCATCAGTCATTATGCGAAATAGTAATATGATGGTATTATAGTAAATGCTAGGAAAATAGGGGCTACAAACGACACCCTAATCCAACTGCATACATTCATTCGCATACAGCCACACATCCACATACAGCCCTATCCAGAAAAGAAAAATAAATAACATTCGGGGACGAACAAAAAGCAGAACAAAATGTTATTTCATGTAGTTTTTGAATGATGATGATGATGATGATTATGATGATGATAGGGGTAGTGGTGATGGTGGTGTGGTTGGGATGATGTTGGTGGTGGTGATGATGATGATGATGATGATGATGATGATGATGATGACAACGACAACCAGCAGAATGGAGATTTGATTTTAAATTTTGATAACTTTCGTTGGCGACAATAATTGCAACGATACTACTACTACTACTACTACTACTACTACTAGTAGTAGTAGTAGTAGTAGTAGTAGTAGTAGTAGTAGTAGTAGTAATAGTAATTTCTAGACGCAGCAGTGTTACTAGCTGTGTTAAAGTAATGATGTTAGCGGCAGTTTCAAGCAGACCATATCATCGAAATAGTCACAGATATTTCTGTGGTTACAGGCGCAAAAGAAATGTAAAAACCATTATTACTTTCACTTTCGCTTTCACTTTCACTTTCACTTTCATTAGTCCCCAGCTCAGTCGTAGTTTCATTTGGTGACCTATGATCTCGGAGAAACTACGCAGAAAACATCTTGCGAGCTAGACGTAGAAAGTATGTTTATTAATGTTAATATTAGGTGGAAAGAATAGAAACTGTATTAAATAACTACCCAGGACATCAGCTAATATACTGAAGCAATTATGAACAATTTCGTTGTTCTTGAATAATTTTGATAACTACTTAATCGCCCTGCTAACACATGAGGCACAATACTGACTTATAAATATTTGGTGGTATATTATTGACCAATTGGGGTTATGATTTCGATTGTAAGCATGAATGT
>NC_142953.1:12731556-12734056 GCF_046866305.1 Octopus bimaculoides
AGATTGTGGTTTCGATTCCTGGACCGGGCGACGCATTGAGTTCTTGAGCAAAACACTTCATTTCACGTTGTTCCAGTCCACTCAGCTGGCAAAAAATGAGTAACGCTGCGATGGACTGGCGTCCTTTATCTATCTATCTATCTATCTATCTATCTGTCTGTCTGTCTGTCTGTCTGTCTGTCCGTCTGTCTGTCTATCTATCTATCTATCTATCTGTCTGTCTGTCTGTCTGTCTGTCTGTCTATCTATCTATCTATCTGTCTGTCTGTTTGTCTGTCTGTCTGTCTGTCTGTCTGTCCGTCTGCCTGTCTGTCTGTCTATTTATCTATCTATATATCTATTTGTCTGTGTGTGTGTCTGTCTGTTTGTCTATTTATCGATTTATTAAAGCTAGCTATCTATTAAAGAGCTATCTATTTGTTTCAAGCTCACCGTCGCACACATACAAACACACACACACATACAAACACACACATACACACGCCCCCCCCCACACACACACACGCACACGCAATACAACACAAGCACATTTAAAAAATGAACACCAACACCACCACCACCACCATCACCGCCATCACTGTCACCAGCAGTACCACCACCATCACCACCACCACTACCCCCACCAACAGCCCCTTTTTCCTCCTTTCCCTGACATACCTTCACAGCTGTTGGATGTTTGTTTATTGTCCTATACAATCCCTTCTCTCGCCAACTCCCTCTATTCATCACACTTTCCTTAATGGCATCCTTCAGGTTTTCATTTCTCAGACTAGGAGTTTGTTCATCATTGCCGGCGTTCCCCTCCAGCGTCCCTCATTCCACACCGCCACATATTCAAATTCACATTATGCACCTCCCTCTCCTTCCCTTCTCCTCCTCCGCTTCCGCCCCGTCATTCTATTCCACATCATGTTCTTCTTCGTTTATCTCCCTTTCCTTATCCTCATCTTTTACTTACTATTCTGTTGTGTCTGGGGAGAGTCATTTTCTTATCGTGCCTTAAAATGTAACACACTCACCGGTAAAATTTCCACTTATTTCTTATTTTTATTTTCCTAAAATTTCCGTTGCGTCTTGCAACCTTTTCAATAGTCTTGACTCTGTCCGTTATTTACGCTGCATTCTGTGTTTGCTTTTTACTTACTATCTTTTTGCTTTGTGTATCATTTCTCAACTCCTTTCTGTTACCTCACACCTGACACTCAGAAACCCGAGTGAAGCCTGAGCTCCTGCAATCACTATTCGATATAGTTATACATTTTTCAGCAAGTAATATTTCTCGCCACTTCAACATGGCTATTCAATTTGAACGGATGTAACTGCGATTTTTTAAAACCAAGTAGACATTTCCACTAGCCCGTTAACAATGCAACCTACATGCGACATATTGTGATCAGAGGAGACAACCCTTACCAACTTCTAGCGACGGAACCAGCAGACCAGCCTGGTTTGGGGCTATTTCTGTCCTTACTCAGTGCTCGACACCTCTTCTTCTAGAAATAGCAGTAGCTCGCTTCTGTTCGCAATATAAATAAATTCAAGCAACATCCAGTCGCTGATCTTGAAACAAAAAAAGAAGCCAGTTATAAAATCTCTGTAAGAAATGAACTCAGTAACTATAGGAAGTGGAGATATAGCCCGAAACCAGGCTGGTCTGCTGGTCCCGTCGCTAGAAAGTGATAGGGGTTTGCTCCCCTTCTCACAATATATCGGATGCAGGTTGCATTGTTAACCAGCTAGAGGGGTGAAAAATTTGCTGTAACATTCGTTCGAACGGAGCAGCCATGTTGAAATGGCGACAAACTTTAATTACCAATGTACAGCTATTGCGTTCATCACTTAGATTTTATAATCTAAGTGATTATAACAGAGATTTTATAACTAGTTTCTTTGCTTGTTATATATATTTTAGCTCTTCCGATAAGACGCCCGCAAGATGTATGCTTGAGTGAGTGAATGCATGTGTGATTATGTATGTCATTATTCAATTTAATTTCAAGATTTCTTGCTAATAGAGAAAGAGCCGGTTTCTAACCTAGATTCAAACCTCCTTCACTGGAATTTCAACATCAACAACAGCTGTTTTTGTATATAAACGTGCAGATTTATATAATTTGTTTTATGTATGTATTCTCAAATATATAGCCGCATGTCTAGACATGATCATATATGCTTAGATGATAAACTTCTGGGAAGTTTTACAGACTTTTACAGTTTCAGTGATGGTTTGGATCTGTAGTCTTCGAATTAGCTTTCTCCTTTCTGTTTTTGAGAAGCCTAATTTCTCAAGATTGGTATTTAGGCAATATATGTATGTATGTACGTATGTATGTATGTATGTATGTATGTATGTATGTATGTACGTACGTACGAATGTATCTATAGAGATGTATCTAATGATTTCACATATGCCATTGTCTATTGTCTTTCATCTCCTTTCTTATTTATCAGCCGCTATCATTCAATTGCCACAAGAAGGAGCAGAAGAAGAAGAAGAAGA
>NC_142953.1:12736556-12739056 GCF_046866305.1 Octopus bimaculoides
TATCCGTTTTTCTTTACAACGTCACTGTTACATTCTCTAAAACAACAACGTTGGCTGCCCAAACTTCTTTTGCCTTGTGTTGTTAATCCATCCCACTGTGTGTGTGTGGGGAGGGTGGGGTAAAAATTAAAGTTGACCTCGAGAGAGAAAAGAGAAAGAGGGGGAGAGGATTTTTTATTTAATTGAACGCGATGCATCCATTCCCAAGTAAGTTATTCTTCACCCTTTTGATGCGACCCTCCACTCTATACTGTTCTCTTCATCCATCCTTCTCTAACTCCCTTTTTCTCCCCCTCTCTCCTCCACCATTTTCAATCTCTCTCTCTCTCCTCTCCTCTTTCTATCTCTCTCTCTCTTGTTGCTCACACGTAACCATCGTCCATCTTTCTTTTCCTCACGTGACCTTCTTTCTTTTCTTGCACCAACGCTCAAAGAATGAACGCGTTTATATATATATATATATATATATATATATATCTTCTCTCTTTTCTTTTTTCACAAAAAAAAGGTTGTTTCTCTCAGCGTTCATATTTTCCTCTTGTTCTGGTCTAACGACCCTCCATGTTTATTTTCTTTCGGTTTCCTTGTATGTCTCCAGTTTCATGTTTTTGTTCCCAAATTTAACCCACCTCGTAACTTAGCGTTCCAGCAAAAGAAAACCAATAGAATTAGGTACTTGGCTTAAGTTCTGGGGTCGATTTCTTCGACTAAAAGCGGTGTTCCAGCATGGCCGTAGTCAAACGACTGAAACATATGTATATGAAATATTTATGTATATATATATATATATATATATATATATATATATATATATATATACACACATATGATATATAGATCATATATATATATATAAATATATATATATATATATATATATATATATATATATATATACGTACGTTCATATATTCATATATGTACACATATTCATGCATATACACACATACACACATATACATGTGTGTGTGTATGTATATGCATATGTGTGTGTGCGTGTATGTGTATGTGTGTGCGTGTAGGCTTCTAATTATATGGTAATTTGATAGTGCTATTTAAAGGTAAATGACAGGCATAACTTAACAGAAAGATATATGATGATCTCCTTTAGCCTCCTCCCTCAACCCTGCTTGTTTCCTCCACGCCGCTGGGCCATTGTGTAGGAACTGCTCTGTCGGTTTGAATTGAGCCCCGTCACGGCACAGTTTGTATATATTCACGGTGGAATGTCGGGTTAATGTGCATTGCAATAATTGTGTCTGTGAGTCTATGAACAAGCGTGCGTATGTGCTTGCATGTGCACGTGTGTGCGTCTAAGCGTATTGGTATGTATATAAGCGTGCGTATGCGTATCGGCGAGCTGGCAAAGCCGTTAGCACACCGAGCAAAATGTTTAGCATCATTTCGTCCGTCTTTACGTTCTGAGTTCAAACTCCACTGAGGTCGACTTTGACTTTCATCCTTTAAAGTGGAGGCGCAATGGCCCAGTGGTTAGCGCAGCGGACTCGCGACCATAGGATCGCGGTTTCGATTCCCAGACCGGGCGTTGCGAGTGTTTATTGAGCGAAAACACCTAAAAGCTCCACGAGGCTCCGGCACGTGTGTGTATGTGTGCGTAACTGTGAATACTCGTGCACATTCACACACACACACACACATGCACACACACACACACATACACACACACACACACACATACACAGCACTAACACACGCTATACCCCCCATACACATATATACATATATCCACAGCCACAGATGCGCAAAGAAACATCAACAGAAACCAACGCACCAAACAGGAATCAAAATCCACTGTTGACCGTAGACTCAATTGCCCCAACGGCAAAATGATATAGGAGGCAGTTTCACCTGCGTCACAGGTGAGTGAACACAGCAGGTTGGTATGAAAAGGGGAGGGTGGAAGGGGACACCCATTACGTCCCTCACCACTACCTCCATTCGGCTTCCATCCCCTATAACCGAGAACGCGCATGCCGTTGTCATAACTACGCCCATTCTTACCTCAGCCACCCATAAGTTCTTTCTGCAATGACCGTCAGTCAATTCACCGAAACTACAATTAGAAACCCGAATCACCTGGACCACGAACTTCCACGCCATTAACCACACTACCGTCATCACCATCGTCACCATCATCATCATCATCATCATCACCGACGTGGTCGTCCGTCGTAGCCATCGTTGTCATCATCATCACCGTCCTTATCTTCAACATCACACGCGTATATTCGCGTTCACACTTGTATAAATTTTAGCGCTTACACTCATACACACTCACACAAACACACATACGCATACACGCACACACACACACACATATCTACACACACAGACACACACACACACACACACACACACACACACACACACATATATATATATATATACACACATATATATATATATATATATATATATATATATATATATATATATATATATATATATATATATACATACACACATAAGTACATACATT
>NC_142953.1:12744056-12746556 GCF_046866305.1 Octopus bimaculoides
TATATATATATATATTCTATATTGGTATATATATGTGTGAGTATATATATATATACATATATATATATATATATATATGTGTGTGTGTGTGTGTGTGTGTGTGTGTGTGTGTGTGTGCAGACATACGTACTTATAGATAAAATTTCCTTTGTGCTTTTTCTTCAATTTCTTCAATTTTTTATTTTATTATTTTTGCTTTCCAGTCCAGTAAAATTTTATCCTGTCACATAACGTTTCATATTTCATGTCAACATTATCATACGAGCAATAACAACCGGATTATGTTCCCATTTCTTTCAATATACACTTTCTATATGCATACATTATATAATACACATTTTTAGTCCTTTTTATTTATTTGTTTCTGCCATTTGACTTCGGCCATACTGGGGCACCACCTTGAAGGGCTTTAGTCGAACAAATCGACCCCAGGACATAATTCTTAAGCCGAGTACTTATTGTGTCAGTTTCTTTTGCCGAGCCACTAGTTGTGTGGACGTAAAAAAAAACCGGTTGTCAAGCTGAGGTTGGGGACAAAGACACACTCAAACACACACGTACATATGGCAGGCTTCTTTCAGTTTCCTCCTACCAAATCTACTCACGAAGCTATAGTAGAAGATACCTGCACAAGGTGCTACGCAACGGGACTGAACCTGGAACCGTGTGGTTGCAAATCTAGCTGCTTACCACACAGCCACGCCCGCTCCTATATCCATAACCTCGTGGGCATCGGTACCATTTTCCTCTTTCTCCGTTCTTCCATTCTCCGAACTTTCCATCTTTCCGACGAAGGGCTACGCCCGAAACGTCATACACTCTCTCTTTCCTTTCCTGAGCGTCCAATAATACTATCCATATCACGTCCTCACTTTATTGTTTTTTTGTTTTTTTGTTATTGTTTTTTTTAACTATATATATATATATATATATATATATATATATATATATATATATATATATATATAAATTTAGTGTTGATTGTCGGCAGAAAATCTAATCGATGCCATAATAGAGAAAAGAATATTAATAGTTTTTGTTGTAAAGTTCCTGAAGACCGTGTTCAGCCTGCTTTGCTACCCTGTCACCCCATCGACCGTTTGACAACGAGTGCTGGTTACGCAAATGGGAACGATAAAGTAATCCGGCATAAATGAAACGTAAGTGCTGGCGTCGATATTTTTTTTCGCGTAATCCTTTCAATGCGGTGCTCCAGTATGGCCACAGTCGAATGACAAAAATCTACTACAGCTGAAATGCCTTTGGCCATAAATCAGTCGGACAGGGTTGGACAAGGGCGAAACAACAAGAACGACAACAATAACAATAGCCATAACCATGAACCAGCTTATAACCATATTTGCAAGGAATAACAGCTATTGTCAACAAATGGTTGAAGAAAAAAATTATCTCTCGGGAGCGCTTTGCGTACTAAATGAAATTACAATATATCCACCCTGGTGTAACGTGAACGGGTACAATTCAGTTACGAACATTTAGAACAGTTATCAGATTTAACAATATCATGATATTTCTTGCTGTTTCCTACCAATCCTTAGGAAAAAAGCAAAAACATCATGGCTTCGGCTGCCGTTATTCTTCTGATGAAGACCTAAAAAAAAATCAAGTCAATTTAGATTTTCGCTTTTTTTCTTCTTTATTCGTTTCCGTCATTTGACTGCAGCCATGAGGAAGAATCGACACCAGTACTTAAAAAGAATAATAAATTTTTTTAAAAAAAGGATAATTATTCGGAAAAAATAACAGGACTCGAAGGAGATGAAGCTATAAATAATAGCTGAAGGTCTTTTGTTTACCGAAAATGGAGATTCGAGTCCCACGGTATCAAAGTGTTATTTCATATAAATATATCTCGTATATCTATCTAGCTATCTATCTATCTATCTATCTATCTATATATATATATATATATATATATATATATATATATATATATATATATATATGTAAAACAAATAATAAATGAGTATATGCATATATACGTACAGGTATGTGCATACCTACGTCTACCTGTATATATAGGTGATTATCTGGGTACAGGACATTGCAAACAAAACGGAGACAAGAAAATAATAATAACCAGAGTACAGAAAACACACAAGCCACTTAGAGAACATTTTCCTTCATCAGCTACCCCCGTTTTAACACCGGTGTTTCGAAGTGTGTGTGTGTGTGTGTGTGTGTGTGTGTATGTGTGTGTGTGTGCGCATGTGTGTGTGTGTGTGTGTGTGTGTGTGTGTGTGTGTGTATAGACAGAAAAAGTGAAAAAGAAAGCAAAAGAGATAGATAGATAGATAGATAGATAGATAGATAGATAGATAGACAGATAGATGTGCTTGTCTATGTGTGCGCATTTATATAAACATATACGCATGCGCACATACACACACGCAACTGTTTACTTATAGAGATAGAAGTTTAAACGGAGAAGAGAATTTTAAAGGAGTTTATTTTCAATAATTATGCTTCATTTTCATTT
>NC_142953.1:12751556-12754056 GCF_046866305.1 Octopus bimaculoides
TATTATTATTATTGCTATTATTATCATTATTATTATTATTATTATTATTATTATTATCATTATTATTATTATTATCATCATTATTATTATTATTATTATTATCATTATCATTATTATTATTATTATTATTATTATTATTATTATTATTATTATTATCATTATTATTATTATTGTTATTATTATTATTATTATTATTATTATTATTATTATTATTATTATTATTATTATTATTATTATCATTATCGTCGTCGTCGTCGTCGTCATCTTATTAGTAATAGTAGTCGTAGTAGCGTTGCCGTTGATAATGGCTGGACGTTTTGGTGCCGGAATTGGTGGTGACCACCAATTGCAGCGATCACATTGGTATTCTGGTGATAAGAATACTATTGGTAGTTGTAGTAACAGTCATAGCAGTGAGGTGGGGAGGGGGTGGAGATGGTTGTAGTCGCGGGAAAGTGATGGTATGGGTTGTAGTTGAGGTGGTTGATAGCTGGCTCAGAATATAACCTTATGTATTTCACTAAATATTATGTTAATAATGTTGAAAATATTTGGCGTCTTGATGACGTTCCGATAGACCTCTAGTCTTTTATTTTTTTCATTTTGTTGCTTTTGGCTATATACAACTGTGTGTGTGTGTGTACGTGAGTGTTTGTGTGTGTGTGTGTGTGTGTGTGTGTGTGTGTGTGTGTGTGTGTGTGTGTGTGTGTGTGTGTGTGTGTGTGTGTGTGTGTGTGTTTTGTTCATTGACACACAAACACATATGTCTTAGGACATACATGCACATATCTACAATTGTTTTTCACATAAACTTTACATATATTTTTTATATACATTTTCAAACATCCGTGTATTTCTTTCTTCCTTTTTCTCTTCTTCTTTCCCTCTCATTCTTTCTCTCACCTTTTCTTTCCCTCTTTCTCTCTTTCTCTCTCTCTTTCTTTCTCTTTCTCTGTTTTACTCCCTCTCTCTCTCTCTCTCTCTCTCTCTCTCTCTCTCTCTCTCTCTCTCTCTCTCTGAACATATTTCACTGAGAAAGTTTTCCTTATCGCAGCATCGCTTTCAAGACGCCAGAGACATATAAAATAAAAAAAATAAAAGAAAATTTCATAAAATATGCATATAAATAAAATAATACAGTTAAGAAAAGGAAAAAAAAATGGACAAAAAATACTATCGGACAAACAGTGTTTGCACGCAAATACTCACAAATACATAAAGACATGTGTGTAGGTGTGTGTATATACATATATGCATGTATGTGTGTATGTATGTACGTATATATAAATACATACATATATATAAATTATATATTTGTATGTGTGTGTGTGTGTGCATATATGTATATATGTATGTATATGTATATAAGTATGTGTTTGCATATAAATAAACACACGAATTTATAGTTATTCATAATTTTAATAATTAGATATCAAAAAAAGGCAACTTATGCGGACATATATATCCGTTCCCATAAAACAAACAAAAACAGACACACACACACACACACACACAAACACACACACACACACACACACACACACACATGTACTCACACATGCACACACAGAAACATAGCTTTAGCTGTTTGTGAATATACAAGCATGTGAGTGTGTATAAATATATGCCCAAATATGTATACAATGATACATACATGCTTGTATATATATGAGTATGTATATATATATATATATATATATATATATATATATATATATATATATATATATATATAAATAAGTACGTGACTTCATTGATATTCATTTTTTTTTTTTAAAGCAGACTGCAAAATGAGCCATATACGACCGCCCCAATTAAACACATACATACATCTTGAAATGTTTGTGTATATATGTGGTTGTGTGTTGTTTGTTAGTGTGTGTGTGTGTGTGCATGTATGTATGTATATATATATATATGTGTGTGTGTGTGTGCGTGTGTGTGTGTGTGTGTGTGTGGAGAGAGGGAGACAGAGAGAAAGAGAGAGAGACACACACACACACAAACAGACAGTTAGGCAGACAGACAGATAGATGGATAGATAGATAGACAGATAGATAGATAGATAGATAGATAGATAGATAGACAGACAGACAGACAGATAGATAGATAGATAGATAGATAGATAGATAGATAGATAGATAGATAGATAGACAGACAAAAAGCTAGACCGTGCTGCGTGTTGTGTTCTTGAGCAAGGCACATTATTTCACGTTGCTCCAGTTGACTCAGCTGTAGAAATGAGTTGCGACGTCACAGGTGCCAAGCTGTATCAGCCCCTTTGCTTTTCCCTTGGATAACAACGGTGGTGTGGAGAGGAGGGGGCTGGTATGCATGGGCGAATAAAAGTATATATATATACATATATATATATATATATATATATATATATATATATATATATATATATATATATATACATATATAGACATATACTTACAAATATGCATGTACAAAGAAGCACACGAACCTGCACCATGATTTGTGCGTGTGTATGTGT
>NC_142953.1:12764056-12769056 GCF_046866305.1 Octopus bimaculoides
GTGTTTGCTTCCGAACCGCATGGTTCCGGGTTCAGTCCCACTGCGGTGGCACTTTCAGCAAGCGTCTTCTACTATATTTTCGTACCGATTAAAAGCGGATCAGACACGTGTACCCTTAACGTAGTTTTCCGGGGAGATTCAGCGTGACACAGAATATGACAAGGCTGACCCTTTGAATTACAGGGACAACAGAAACAGGAAGAAAGAGTGAGAGAAAGTTGTGGTGAAAGAGTACAGCAGGGTTCGCCACAACCACACTGGCGAGGCCTCGTGGAGCTTTAGGTGTTTTCGCTCAATAAACACTCACAACGCCTGGTCTGGGGTCGAAACCCTCGATCCTACGTCCGCGAGTCCGCTGCCCTAACCACTGGGCCATTGCGCCTCCACACATGCATATATATACATATATAGAAACATGCATATATACAAACATACATACAATCACACATACATACAAACATAGTACAAACATACATACGTACATACATACATACATACATATATAGAACATACATACATACATACATACATGCATACATAAATGCATACATACATGCATATATACAAACATACATACAATCACACATACATACAAACATAGTACAAACATACATACGTACATACATACATATATAGAACATACATACATACATACATACATACATACATACATACATACATACATACATGCATACATAAATGCATACATACATGCGTACATACATTTCTGAAGTCGAAGAAACGTATTAAAATTTTGATATTTTTTTAAGGGAAGATTAATATCTCCGGTTATGAAAATAAAAACCAGCTGCGAACAAGTGTTGCAGGAGATCTAGCAAAAAAACTCAAAAACTTCTTCTGATCCTGGAAATCCTTTCGACTTTCGAGTCTGTTATGATTCTTCAGCAAGCCCCCAGAATATCAACATTTGGTCAACTGTAAACAAACAAGAATGTTTTTCAAAAAAAAAAAAGAGGAAATGGAGAAACTCACAGCTTTATATCTGTGACAATTTAATTTTGTTGTTCTTGGCAACATAGCGTAGAACAGCTGTTGGATGGAAGTTGCCGGACCTGACACAAATGTGTGTGAATGTATGTATGTATGTGAGCGTGTCTGTGTGTGTGTGTGTGTGTGTGTCTGTGTATATGTCTGGGTAAGTTTATGTTAATATAGACAAACATATCTATATAAAGACACACATTTGTATACATACATACATACATATATACATACACACATATATATATATATATATATATATACTCTTTTACTCTTTTACTTGTCTCAGTCATTTGACTGCGGCCAAGCTGTAGCATCACCTTTATAGTCGAGCAAATCGACCCCAGAGCTTATTCTTTGTAATAAGCATCGGTTGTAAAGCGATGCTGAGGAGACAAACAGACACACAAACATATACACACACATACATATGTAAATATATACATATACGACGGGCTTCTTCCAGTTTCCGTCTACCAAATCCACTCACAAGGCTTTGGTCGGCCCGAGGCTATAGTAGAAGACACTTGCCCAAGGTGGGGACTGAACCCGGAACCATGTGGTTGATAAGCAAGCTACTTACCACACAGCCACACCTGCGCATATATATATATATATATATATATATATATATATATATATATATATGTATGTGTGTGTGTGTGTGTGTGTGTGTGTGTGTGTGTGTGTGTGTGTATATACATATGCTTTCGGTGCGAATGGTTTTGTTATACGATGCCGGGTTTTACAAACCTGTAAATAATAATAATAATGGTATTTATATAAGCCTTCGGAAAGTGTCGTCTACTATAGCCTCGGGCCAACGAAAGCCTTGTGAGTAGATTTAATAGATGGAAACTGAATGAAGCTCGTCGTATATATTTGTGTGTGTGTGTGTTGTTTGCACCCTATCATCGCTTGACAACCGATGCTGGTATGGTTGCGTCCCCGTAACTTAGCCGTTCAGCGAAAGAGAGCCGATAGAATAAGTACTAGGCTTACAATGAATAACTCCTGGGGTCGATTTGTTCGACTAAAGGCGGTGCTCCAGCATGGCTGCAGTCAAATGACTGAAACAAGTAAAAAAAAAAAAGGAAAGAATATATATATATTTATATATACGTGGGTGTATATGTATGTGTGTGTGTGCATGTTTGAGTGTGTGTGTATTTGTGTATTAACGTGTCATAAAGCGTGCACTAAATGAACAAGAATTATAAACCAAAATGTGCAGAGAAGCAGAGAGTTTTTAATTCATCATTGTGTTATTTTTCTATCCAAGCATTAGAAATTTTACTTGCCGCCGTCTTAAATGACTGTCTGTTGTACCATTTTATACAAATATCTGCCATTTCAGAGCCAGCCATTTTGACGCAACGCCATGTTGAGAAGAAAAACACAAGTTTCGCTGCTAATTAGCCGTAACTGTACAACACAAACACTAGCATAGATATGCATGCTTATGCACATCAGAAATACATACATAAATATATATATATATATATATATATATATATATATATATATATATATATATATATATATATATATATATATATATATATATATATATATATACATATATATATATATATGTATATATATATATATATATATATATATATATATATATATATGTGTGTGTGTGGGTGTGTATGTGTGTATGTGTGTGTGTGTGTGTGTGGGTGTATGTATATGTATATACATATATATATACATACGTACATATATGTATACATGCATATATATGTATTTATGTATATATGTATATATATATATATACATAAATACATACATGCTTATGCACATCAGAATACGTACATAAATATATACATATATGTATATATATATATATATATATATATATATATATATATATATATATATATATATATATATATATATATATATATATATCTTTATATATATATATATATATATATATATATATATATATATATATACATATATGTATGTACACATATATGTATATATATATGCATATATATATATATCTATACATACATACATACATACATACATACATACATATATATATATATATATATATATATATATATATATATATATATATATATATATATATATATATATATATATACCGGAGTAACCACATAATTGTGAAACAAGGTGGAAAAAAGAGTACTCAAATACCAGAGGTAGAGTAAGATGCTTTATTTAAAAGCAGCAGAAATATAACAAATATAACAAAAGCTGTTACTCAGAGTATCACGTTCCCGTTCGTCGGGCAGTTTTGTTAAAAAAAAAAATTATTTAAAAAATAACCGTCCTGTATATATATATATATATATATATATATATGTGTGTGTGTGTGTGTGTGTGTGTGTGTGTGTGCCTAAGGTGCCCTGCAGTTGGATTGAAACGGAAACCATGTGATTAGGAGGTAAGCTTCTTACAGCACAGCCATGCCTGTGCCTATAAATTTGAATCAGGGATATTTTTTTATTTCTAATCGATGATGTTAATTTCATCGACCCCCCCCCCTTAAGGCTGAAAAGCATAAATTGATCATAGCGTGATTTGAACTAATATCGTTGAACTAGGTACGCAATTACGTATAACAACGAGACCAAGGCATTCTATTCTATTCACCGCTATATCTGTCATATCACTGCAGCGCTCATTAAAGCAGAGATAGTATTGATAAATTAATCTCCTTGATTGAAATCCCGTTCAACACAACATATCTTGAACAAAAGGGGAACGTTGAAGAAGGATTAGTGAAACGATAGAGGGAAACCAACCCCTGCCTATAATAATAATAATAATAATAATAATAATAATAATAATAATAATAATAATAATAATAATAATAATAATAATAATAATAATAATAAAAGGAATATAAAAAAGGATTTTAAGCGGTGAAAGCCTTGAATAAAACAACACGATTGGAAAAATAAATGCAATCAAAACAATAGCAAAATTATGATCCACTGGATAAGGTTGTTGGAGCTCAATAAAATTTGATAATGTTCGAGGGGAGGGTTGTTTTAAAGAGTTTTTTTTTTATCGTATTTTATTCATTCATTTGTTTGCTTGTTTGCTTGTTTTGCTTGTTTGTTTTGTTTCTGTGATGGAGGGTTAAATTCTTTCACAAGTCTCAGAGTTGTTCGTAGGTTAAGTTAAACTTTTGATTTTTATAATGAGAAGCTTACGGAAAGAGACAATAAATTATTCCACAATGGTTGTTGTATATATGCGTGTGTGTATGTGTGTGTGTGTGTTTGTGTGTGTGTGTGTGTGTTTGTGTGTGTATGTGTGTGTGTGTGTGTGTGTGTGTGTGTGTAATGGGAAGACATCAATGTCGCACAATCTCTTTTAGTGTCGCCATAAATCTGAGGATCTCTAACTAAGGTATGGAAACGCTATCTTAAAAATCTGAAAATTATATCAATAAATACAGAAAGAAAAATGGAGAGAGAAAAAAGAGAAAGAGAGAAATAAGGGAAAAAAGAAAACGAGGTTTTAATCCGTTAATAAATAATTACTTGTTCTTTAGTGGTGATTTAGCTGAAAACGCTACAATGCCGGATAAGATAACAGCATTTTAGTGCCGGATTAAATAACTCTATTTCAATCTTTTAGGATCCAGTGATGATTGTATGGCTATGAAAATCGCTTCTTACTCATGAGGTCCAAGGTTTGATTCAAATACTTAGTACCTTGAGCAAGTATTTTTTATTAAAATTTCTGGTTTACTCGCGCCTTGTAAGTGGGACTGGGGAAATGGAAACTGGGTGGAAGCCTGTCCGATTAGGCTACACTTGCAATCCTATGCCCCCTCCCGCCCCCATCGAGCTTTCTTAGACATTATGCCACAGCGACTCTGACTGAGAATTCTTACATTATGGGTAAACCTGTCTATGATGTACTCGGGTATATACATTACAATACAAAACGGAAAGTACCCGTAATTCTAAGGCTCAGTCGAATTTTATTATATGTTTATAAGT
>NC_142953.1:12779056-12781556 GCF_046866305.1 Octopus bimaculoides
TCACATACGTGACCCCTGATAAGGAATGGCATGGAATCTGTTTCGGGAAGTGATCTAAAGATTACACAGTCAAGGTCACAAATTGTTCTAACTTTTCATAAACATCCACTACAGTAGCTTGCCGATGTTGAGTCTTTTCGGGAGCTTTTTCGTGTTTTATGTATTTTTTTTCTCATTCTGACAAGCGATATACTATCCTATCCATGTCTATATATATATATATATATAAGTGTATTTAGAAATGTATGTGTGTGTATGTGTGCATGTATGTGTGTGTGCATGTGTGTGTGTGCATGTGTGTGTGTGTGCATGTGTGTGTGTGTGCATATACAGAGCGAAAATGGTGAAATACCATGAGTTAGTATTACAAGTAGATAAACACGCTTGTACAATCATATAAATATATATGTGTGTGTGTGTGTGTGTGTGTGCACGTGTTTATATATATATATATATATATGCACTCATATATATATACATGTATATATTCACTTCTATATACATACATACATACATACATACATACACACACATATACATATATATACATATATACGTATATACATACGTATATATACACACACACACACATCTATATATATATATATATATATATATATATATATATATATATATATATACAAACACCTACTTGTACACATTTCAGTAATTTATGCAGAATCACACACAAATACACGTCCAAAATCAGTCTCTCTCTCTCTCTCTCTCTCTCTATATATATATATATATATATATATATATATATATATATATATATATATATATATATATATATATATATATATATATATTCACAAGTGGATACATGCCTTAGATCTGTATCATAAGAGGAGTTCTATTCCAAAGTGGTTGTGTAGATTTACAATTGTTTGAATGACCTAAATAGGTCAAGGTCATTTGCTTTTTATACACGAACATCACTATGCCATACACTAGCTAATATAAACACACGTACGCACACGCAAGCACGCACTCAACATCCTCGTACAAACACATGTTCATATGTATGTATATATATATAAGTGGATATATACATATATATCCCTTTATACATAAATCCACATAGGAGCATACATCTCTAATCACTACTCTTTCTTTCTCTCTTTCTCTCTCGCTCTTTCTATCTATCTATCTATATGGCTATCTATCTATCTATATATCTATCTATCTATCCATCTTTATTTCTTTCGAATGCTAAATAGTACAGCATCTCGTTTCCAAATTTCTAGCCAAGTAAATTGCGTCATTGTGCTGTTTCACTCACAGACGCTACCCAAAACGGCGACAATTTACCTATCGCACCCTGTATTTATGTATGAATGTATGTATGTACGTACACACACACACATACACATAAAGCGAGGGCTGATGAAGAGTTTGGGGCTTTAAGGGTGTCGCGAAAGGCCTGGCTGGAGGCCCAGCCTTCCGAGTTCTCTTACAGATCTTAGAAAACTTGAAGAAACGCTGCAATAAGTGTGTGAATTTGATAGGGGAGAATATATTAAATAAAATCATAATAAACTAATCTTCTTGTATTTTATTCATATATATATATATATATATATATATATATATATATATATATATATATATATATATATATATATATATATATTATATTATATACGTTCCTTTTGTATGGTGTGATGGATTTTGTTGCGGTATTTTCCCGTCGCTCATAGAAACCGAAATATTTATATGATTATTTGCTAAATTTTCGTTGAAGCCTTTGGGGAATTACACGCGATTAAGACGAATTAGAATGGACTCTGCCGAGTTCTTGTCTGACTTATTCGGCACGATGTGTGTGTGTGTGTGTGTGTGTGCGTGTGTGTGTGTGTGTTTGTGACTGTGTGTGTGACTCGGTGTGTGTGTGTGTGTGTGCTTTTCTGTGTATCTATGAATTATGTTCTCTTCTATTTTTAATTATTTGAAATCTTTCTGTAAAGAAATGGTTGGTTTGGAACAGTGATACAATATTTCTTGTAAAGCGCGAGGCTTTGTGTTTAGATTATTCGACTCACGATCGTAAGGTGATGAGTTCAATTCTCGGTGACGCGTTGTGCCTTTGAGCAAAACATTTTATTTCACGTTACGGCCAGCATTGTTACATTCTGTGCTATTCTGTATCTCCCCGAGGACTTCTTTAATGGTACGTGCGTCTGCGGAGTGCTCGGCCACTTGTACGTTAATTTCACGAGCAGACTGTTCCGTTTGGTCGAATCAACTGGAACACTCCTTGTCGTAACTGACAGAATTCCAGTACAAGGGTTCCATCTTAGGCATGTAGATAGCTAAAACAAATTGCTCTTACAGATATTATTTGTAATGTGCGAATTAACTGGTTGAATTTTTTCCTCTCCAACTCTCTAAATTGCCACCCAAGTAAGTTATGACTGAATTTGAACTCAGAACGCAAAGTAGTGAAAGAAGAACCACAAGGCATCCGGCCTGACTTGATTGCCCTCCCACCATCTCT
>NC_142953.1:12786556-12794056 GCF_046866305.1 Octopus bimaculoides
CATACATCTATAAACACAAACACACATATCAACACATACATACACACACACAATACACACACACATACACACACATACTCACCCATTTGAAATCGTATTCCTCCACAAAAAACACACACACACACACACACACTGTTTCATATGCGCTTGTATATTTATAATCATATTTAAAATTATATATTTATGTATGCATTCGTATGCAATACTATAACTATACGTATTCAAAATTATATACACATATATAGATACATGCAAATACATAACACATATACACATATTACATATATATATATATATACAAGAACTTATACACACACATATACAAGCGTATATACGCAAACATATGAATATAAATTACCTTTGTTGAACGCCAATCGCCCTATAGAGTGCTTTGCTTGTTTGAATGTAAATATTGTTAACACAAACCTGAATGCATCGGATTGAATTTCTTCCCGAGTTTCTGGTTTTGTCGGCCATTTTGAATCTAATGTCATTCTTTGTATTTCTTTCATTTCTCTCATGTCTTTCATTTATTCATTTCTTTATTATTTATTTATTGATTGGATATTCTTTCCTTCTTATTCCATCACTTTTACCTTTATGTTTTTCGAGTTCTTTCCTTTTATTTTTGTTGTTGTTGTTGTTTATATCTTACCCTATTCTTTCTTCCATGTTTTCTATCGTTTCAATATTTCTTTCTTTCCTTCTTTCTTTCTTTCTTTCTTTCTTTCTTTCTTTCTTTCCTTCCTGCTTGTATTATTTTGTTGTATTTTCCTCTTTTCTTTTGTTTGACATTTGATTCCATGTAATAATTTTTTTTTCTTCTCATTTGCGTTATTAGAATTTTCTTTCTTTTCTTCTTTCTCCCTCAATCTCCTTCCTTCTCTTCATCTTTGTCTTTTCTTGTTCGTTTGTTCTATCTTCTTCACTGTCCTCATTCTTCCTTAATTCATATACATTTCCTATCTCTTTTTTTCCCTTACCATTCTTCTCATTCGTTTATATTTCTTCGTACATTTTACCATTTACACTAATATTATACATAGACACATACATACAAACACTCACTCACACACACCTATATATATATATATATATATATATATATATATATATATACATACATAATTATATAGTAGGTATAATATGTTACATATATATATGTATATATATATATATACACACATATATATATATATACATAAATGCATACATACATATATACATATACATAAATGCATACATACATATATACATATAAACATGTACATATATACATATATGTGTGTGTGTATGTATGTCTCTCTCTCTGTGTGTATATATATATATATATATATATATATATATATATATATATATAACATATACACACATACATATATATATAGATATATGTATATACACACATAAACACGCGCGCACGCACGCACGCATACACACACATATTCATATTGGCAAGCATGCACGCACGCACACTCATACGTTCATGCCATCGAATTTGTATTGCTATCGGTGGATTGGTTATAATATTATAGAAAATATGAAATATAAAGCAGAGATGTTCTCTTCGAGAATTGGCTCCAGCGAAGCCATTACTTGCCAGTTTCATAAAGGTGATATATATGGATGAAGGATAGATGAGGGAATAGCGGGAGGTTAGAGGGAGTGAGAAAAAGGAATAGAAACGAATAGAGATAGAGAGGGAGAGAGAGAGAGAGAGGGAGAGAGAGAGAGAGAGAAACGGAGACAGAGACAGAGACGATATTCTGAGGAAGAATGAGTAGGAGAGAATGATGATGATGGTGACGAAGAAGAGAAAGAAAAGCATATATACATATACATATACATATACATAGATGCTTTGTATACACATTATATATATATATATATATATATATATATGTGTGTGTGTGTGTGTGTGTGTGTGTGTGTGTGTGTGTGTGTGTCTGTGTGCGTGTATCTATGTATATGTATTCGTTTATGTTTTTGTGTATCTATGTATATAAGTACGCGCTTGTATTTATAGCGCGGTCTGCAAACGAAAGTAAACAACACTCAACATAACAATATGGAAGTTAAATGCTTTTAACCAGTAAACACAGACATACACACACACATATATACATACATACATATATATATATATATATATATATATATATATATGTGTGTGTGTGTGTGTGTGTGTGTGTGTGTGAGTGTGTGTGTGTGTGTGTGTGTCTGTGTGTATATATATATATATATATATATATATAGATATATATATATATATATATATTCATAGTTGAAATTTACAGAAACACAAAAGACGAAGACAGGTGTATAAACAAGCAGGTTTGACGCTCGGGAAGGTGAGAAAATCTTTCACGTTTCGAGCCTACGCTCTTCAACAGAAAGAAATACGATGAAGTAAACAGATGCATACACAGGCACTCACTGAAGCACATGCATTAGAGAGAGAGAGGGGGAGGGAGAGAGAGAGAGATCTTGTTGCTAGTCCAAGTTTCCGGTGTTCACTAAAATATCACTAAAATCGAAGTAGAAACTGACAGTAGGATTATTATTATTATTATTATTATTATTATTATTATTATTATTATTATTATTATTATCATTACAACTACTGCTACTACTACTACTACTACTACTACTACTACTACTACTACTACTATTGGCCTATCAATATATACAATACATTTCTCTGTCAGGAAGACACGGCGAGAAATGGCAAGAAATTGAAAGATGCTCATAATAATAATAATGATGATGATAATAATAATAATTATTATTATTATTATTATTATTATTATTATTATCATTATTATTATCATTATTATGATAATGATGATAATGATAATAATAATGATAATGATAATAATAATAATAATAATAATAATAATAATAATAATAAAGATAATAATGATAATAATAATAATAATAATAATAATAATGATAATAATAATGATAATAATAATAATAATAATAATAATAATAATAATAATGATAATAATAATAATAATAATAATAATAATAATAATAATAATAATAATAATAATAATAATGATAATAATAATAATAATAATAATAATAATAATAATAATAATAATAATAATAATAATGATAATAATAATAATAATAATAATAATAATAATAATAATAATAATAATAATAATAATAATAATAAATGCCATGATGCAGTGCCAGCCAGTGGCTCTCATGCCTTCTTATCTTAACTGATTGGAAATGTCATCATGCACATTGGTTTGTCTCGGTATAAAAAGATGGGTGACAGCAAATATTCTGCTCAATACCACAGAATTGCATGTCAGTTGTTTGACCTTAACCAGTTGAGCATGTCCCTTGGTGGCTGACGATATGTACATCTCTGATCACGAACAGAAGTAGTGGGGGAGCATCATAGCCATGTGTTGAGAGGAATTCTTTGGGGTTTGGATAATTCACCTCTGGAAACATGGACGTTCCGTTCAGCATCCTCAGACAATCCTTATTCAGGGACCTTTTGAGTAGGATGGGCTACTCGACCTGAAGAAAATTCTAACTGGGCCCCACCTGCGAGGTCATGCTTGTGTCTGGTGTACCCTTATCAGACGGGTAGTCGTGATGTGTATTCTGGGCTTCGTATATTTGTACCCCTGTTCCACTTTGATGGCATGCACTGGGTATGATGATTATGATGTTGATGAATGATGATGGTCCTAGAATTTTGTGGGATGATGCTATTCGCTTACATCGACCCCCGTATTTGACTGGTACTTATTTTACTGCGCCCAAGGCAACGTCAAGCCCGGCAGCATTTGAACTCAGAACATGGATGATCGGATGAAGTGTCGCTAATCATTTTCTCCGGTGTGGTAGCAATTCTGCCGTCTTAATAATAACAGCAACAACAACAACAACAAAATAATAATAATAATAATAATAATAATAATAATAATAATAATAATAATAATAATAATAATAAGAGTTTCAAATTTTGGCTCAAATTTCGAGGAGGGTGTATGTCGATTACATTGACCCCTGAAGAAGAAGAAGAAGAAGAAGAAGAAGAAGAAGAAGAAGAAGAAGAAGAAGAAGAAGAAGAAGAAGAAGAAGAAATGATTTACACAGAAAGAACAGCTTCTATTGATGGCAATAAAATTGATTTCCATTGCAATGGATCAAACAACGTCACGACGTCATCGGGGATCAAACGACATATAGCAAATCGAATGGCGGGGATCAAACAGCATTAACCAATCGAATCTCTCACTATATGGCAATCCAGTCACGCTAAAAAGAAAATAATAATAATAATAACAACAACAACAATAATAATAATAATAATAATAATAATAATAATAATAATAATAATAATAATAATAATAATAATAATAATAATAATGATGATAATAATAATAATAATAATAATAATAATAATAATAATAATTATAATAATAATAATAATAATGATAATAATAATAATAATAATGATAATAATAATAATAATAATAATAATGATAATAATAATGATGATAATAATAATAATAATAATAATAATAATAATAATAATAATAATAATGATAATAATAATAATAATAATAATAATAATAATAATGATAATAATGATAATAATGTTATAAATAAAATAAAATGAAAAAATTTCCTTCCAGAGAAAATCAACCCAACAACAACTATAACAGGAATAACAACTGCTATGACAACAACAACAACAACAACAACAACAACAACAACAACAACAACAACAACAACAACAACCACGGCGACGACAACGAAACCGATAGCAACATCAGGATGAAGATGTAAAAAAATAAAATAAAATAAAATAAATAAATAAATAATATTATTCAGAAAGAATGAAAGAAATTGGAAAAAAAAAAAAAGAAGATGGTTGAATGAATATAAAATGGGGAGGGAAAAAAAACAAAATATTAAGAAGAAAATTATATAAAAGGGGGTAATATAATAAATAAAATGGATAATGAAAGAGAAGGACTCATAGCAGTTCACCTTGTTATATGCATATTTCATGTGAGAGCGACAGAGCGCGTGAACGATTGACTGAATGGCCGTTTTCTGAAGGCACATTCGTCTTGTAAACGTCACATGTACAAAGACGAAAAAATGCCGTATGAGTATGTGTGTGTGCGCGCGCGCTCGTGTATGTGTGTGTGTGTGTGTGTATGTGTGTGTTTGTGTGTGTGTGTGTGTGTGTGTGCGTGTGTGATTTTGTGTGACTCTGTGTGGATGTGTGTTTATACGCAATGGATTTTTGCGTGCGTTATAACCCTACGTACACGTGTATATGCGTTCTTAATAATATGCATGTGTATATAAATGTGTATACGTGTGTGCATGTGTTTTTTTGTGTGTGTGTTTATATGTGTATATGCACATGGATGTTTACGTGTATTATATTCCGATGTGCGCATATATATATATATATATATATATATATATGTCTTCTTAGATTGATGCGCACACGTGTACGCATGTGCGTGTGTGTGTTTACATAATGAATGTGTGTAGCTGCGTGTGCATGTGCATATGTATTTGCATGTAGTACTTACATGTATGTGCTTGTCTGCACATTTGTGTGTGTGTGTGTGTGTGTGTGTGTATGTGTGTGTGTGTGTATGTGTGTATTTTATGTGAATATGTATGATTATTGATGTCCGTCTATCGCACAAATACATTAATGATCAAAGTTATTCCAGTCGTGACCATCACGTCGTTTTCCTATGTGCCGGTAACCTGGGTTGACACCCTCCAATGTGTCCTTCACTAAGACGGTGGCTGAATCATTCATAGGAGATTTGGCTGCTATTTCTAACATTTTAAGCGGCTTCATAGACGCTGATCATCTCTGGACCGGGACTAAGTGTGTGTGTGTGTGTGTGTGTTTGTGTGTTTGTGTGTGTGTGTGTGTATGCTTATGTAATAAGCATGGCGGCGGAGGTGGTGAGGGTTCATTAGAAGGTGGAAGGTGAATGGCTGAGGAGACAGTTGCCCAACATAACAATATTGACAAAAAGAATCATGCTAAAAAGCGAACAACCACAACAGCAACAGAAATAGCAGCGGCAGCAGGGCTTTCTGGACGGCATTGGCAGAAGATGACTGGAAACTTGCTAAACACCTATTGCAGTAACAACAACAAAAACAACAACTTGCGCGGTCATGGCTGTGTGGTTAAGAAGCCAGCTTCGAAACCTTAGTATTTCGGGTTCTATATCAGTACGCGGCACCTTAGACAAGATTTGTCTCCTAAAGCAACGGGCCAAGCTGAATTTAATAGACGGAAACTGTGCGGAACCTGTTTATCTATCAAGTCTCTGACTATCTGTCGGCCTGTTTATCTGTCTGTCTATCTATCTATCTTTCTATCTATCTAGTGGTTACGGTGTTTGCCCTCACGGTCGGGAGATCGTGCTTTTAATTCCTCGCCCGAGTGGTGCGTTGTGTTCTTGGGCAAGACACTTCACCTCACGTTGCTCTGCGATCGCTTCGACACCTGACGCGTGGCACACCGTGCACCTGTTCAGGCAACGTCGATTTGATGGAAGGAGTGAGCAAATATGCGGCACGAACATTTGATCGTTATAAGCAAACCATTTGTGCAAGTCGTTCGGCAAAAACTAAACACACATACGTCGTCTTCTTTCAGTTTCCCTCTACCAAATCCACTCACAAGACTTTGGTCGACCCGAGGCTATAGTAGATGACACTTGCCCAAGGTGCCACGCAGTGGGACTGAACTCGGAACCATTTTGGCTGGGAAGCAAGCTTCTTTATTTCATCAAGATTGGCCATAAAGGCCTCATACAGAAAAAGAGAAGCCGCGGGCTGGGACATAGACATAATGTTATATGAATGAAAAAACGATGATTAATAAATAAATGGTGGGGGAGGGGGAATAAGCAGCGCCCCCCGACTGGTCTGATCCCCGGAAACGTGGTTCTCTTATATATGAGGCAACAAGCCTCTTACAACACCGTTCGTAATGTTCCTTGATATAAAAAGGAGGCATTACGCCTCTTACTTTGAAGGGACGCGCAGGGGGGGTAGAGGGAAGAGGAGGAGTAGGACGAGGAGGAGGGGGATGTGGTGGTGGTGGTGGTGGTGGTGGTGATGGAGGGGAGGGAGGTGAGGAGGTGGTGGTGGTGGTGGTGGTGGTGATGGAGGGGAGGGAGGTGAGGAGGTGGTGGTGGTGGTGGTGGTGGTGGTGGTGGT
This sequence comes from Octopus bimaculoides, assembly GCF_046866305.1. NCBI lineage: Eukaryota > Metazoa > Mollusca > Cephalopoda > Octopoda > Octopodidae > Octopus > Octopus bimaculoides. Next base: position 12,793,808 of record NC_142953.1, read on the forward strand.
GAAGGAGGGGAGGGAGGTGAGGAGGTGGTGGTGGTGGTGGTGGTGGTGATGGAGGGGAGGGAGGGGAGGGAGGGGAGGAGGTGGTGGTGGTGGTGGTGGAGGTGGAGGAGGAGGTGGACGAGGAGGAGGAGGAGGAGGGGGAGGAGGAAGTGGAGGAGGAGGAGGAGGAAGTGGAGGAGAAGGAGGAGGAAGTGGAGGAGGAGGAGGAGGAAGTGGAGGAGGAAGTGGAGGAGGAAGTGGAGGAGGAGG
>NC_142953.1:12799056-12804056 GCF_046866305.1 Octopus bimaculoides
ACGTCATAAGAACAGTCATTTTTTTTTGCTTTGTTTGTTTTTCACCGGTTCTTATTTTTCTTTCGTTTTTCTTCTTTTTTTTTTTCTTCTTTTTGGTTTTAGCCTTGAATAACAGCTCATATCTTCTGGCATCACCTCACATCATCTCACATCATCTCATAATATTTAAAATAAACTGAGATCATCGGACAAGCTGACCTGATCTGACCTGATATTAACAGCTGAAACAATAACAACATTAAAATAAATAAACTATAATAAACATTAAAAATATAATTAATAGCATTTTTTTTTTTTGTTGTATATTGTTTTTAAGGCAAGCAATTAGTGTATTGTTCCACGAAAATAAATACCTTCGCTGATAAGTAAATAAGTAAAGTTAAGTAGCGATAAAAATACTTTGAAAATGGGATTAAAATGGACTTTTGTAAGCAAAGAAAAAAAAACAACAAAAAAACAATGAAAAGATATATATAAAATAGGATTTAATATTGCTTGAAATAATTTCGAAAATAATTAAAATTAATTTCTTTTGTTTTGTCTTGTTTGTTTGTTTGATTTTTAACTTTTTTTTTAGGCAGGAGGGTGAGGCAGTGACCTTGCCACGTTACAAGGCCTCGGAAGTTAATGGGGGGATGGAAGGAAGGGGCAGAGAAAAGGAAAAGGGTGGAAGAAAGTGTCTTCATCTTTTTTAATTTTTTTTTTAGTCCTTAGGCTGCGGCCATGGTGCAGCACTGATTTGAATAAATTTTGTTTAGTTGAATGAATCAACACCCCACCCCCCCCACCCAGAACTTATTTATGCTTTTACGCATTGGACTTATTTTATCGTTCTCTTTTTTCCGAACCGCTATGTTACAGGAACGTAAGAACACCAACAGTATATATATGCATGCTGGAGCACCGCCTTTAGTCGAGCAAATCGACCCCAGGACTTATTCTTTGTAAGCCTAGTACTTATTCTATCGGTCTCTTTTGCCGAACCGCTAAGTTACTGGGACGTAAACACACCAGTATCGGTTATCAAGCGATGTTCGGGGGACAAACACAGACATACAAACATATGCACACACGTATATATATATATATACATATATACGACGGGCTTCTTTCAGTTTCCGTCTACCAATTCCACTCACAAGGCTTTGGTTGGCCCGAGGCTATAGTAGAAGACACTTGCCCAAGTAGTAAATGTGTTGCTGTGTGTGCGCGTAACAAGCACAGCGATGAAATTATGAAACAAAGACATTCGATTTTGGGAATTTGTCGTTGTAAATATTCTCATTGTTGTTCTGGTCGTCTTTGTCGCCATTGTTAGTGCTAGAAAGATCCATGCAAGCCATGAATGATCCAGGCGACTCATACGAGTGGTGGTGGTGGTGGTGGTGGTGGTGGTGGTGGTGGTGGTGGTGGTGGTGGTGGTGGTGGTGGTGGAGGTCGTGTTGTTGGTATAGTTGTTGTTGTTGCTGTTGTTGCTTGTGATGGTAGTGGTGGTGGTAGCGATAGCAGCATCATCATCACTAGTAGTAGTAGTAGTAGTAGTAGTGGTGGTGGTGGTGGTGGTAGTAGTAGTAGTAGTAGTAGTAGTGGTGGTGGTGGTGGTGGTGGTGGTGGTGGTAGTAGTAGTAGTAGTAGTAGTAGTAGTAGTCGTTGTAGTAGCGGTAGTAGGAGTAGGAGTAGTGGGAGGAGGGGGAAGAGGAGGGCAGCAGCAGTTGTAGAAGGAGGAGGAGGTGGATGCGAGGAGGTGTTGTAGTAGTCACAGTGGCGATAGTTGTAGCTGCTGCAGGTGTAGCTGCAGCGGCGGCAGCAGCAGCAGCAGTAGTAGTAGTAGTAGTAGTAGTAGTAGTAGTAATGTCAGCAACAGCAACAGCAACAGCAGCCATAGTACCAACGGCACCGTCACCAGCATCGGCGGCATTGGAACCGGTAGTAATGGAAGCGGGCGAGATTAAAAGCCTTCCATCAAAAGAAAGGAGTTGGATTTCCGAACTCAGCGAATCACTTTGATCTGTTGCAGCGGAGAGTTTCGGCGTTGATCTTCAGCTCAGCTCAAGACGTCTTAATATCGGGATTGGTTTTTCAGTAATAAGATCCGTGGTGGTGGTGGTGGTGGTGGTGGTGGTGGTGGTGGTGGTGGTGGTGGTGGTGGTGGTGGTGGTGGTGGTGGTGGTGGCGAAGGTGGTGATGGTGAGGGTGGTGGTGGTGGTGGTGGTGGTGGTGGTGGTGGCGAGGGTGGCGAGGGTGGTGGTGGTGAGGGTGGTGGTGGCGAGGGTTGTGGTGGTGGCGGTGGTGGTGGTGGTGGCGGTGGTGGTGGTGGAGGTGGTGGTGGTCTTAGTGGCGGTGCTTGTGGTGGAGGTGGTTGTGGTCGCGAGGGTGGTGGTGGCGAGGGTGGTGGTGGTGGTGGTGGTGGTATGGTGGAGGTGGTGGTGGTGGTGGCGGCGGTGGTTGTGGCGTCGGTGGTGGTGGTGCTGGCGAGGGTGATGGTAGCGAGGGTGATGATGGTGGTGGTGGTGGTGGTGGTGGCGGTGGTGGTGGCGGTGGTTGTGGTGGCGGTGGTTGTGGTGGCGGTGGTAGCGGTGGTGGCGGTGGTGGTGGTGGTGGTGGTGGTGATGGCGAGGGTGATGGTGGTGGTGGTGATGATGGTGGTGGTGGTGGTGGTGGTGATGATGGTGGTGGGGTGATGGTGGTGGTGATGGTGGTAGTGGTGGATGCGGTCGCTGATGTAAGTACGGCAATGCTGGTTATCGTAACGGTATTTAAATGCGGTGGTGGATACGGCGACGGCAATGGTAGCGGTAGTGGTGGAGGTGGAGGTGGAGGTGGTGGTGGTTAAGGCAGTTATAATAATAATATGGCAGCGGTACTAGAATTCATAGTGGTGTTGGTTGGGGTGGTGATGGCTGTCATTCATAGTGACTGATGGTGGAGGTTGTGGTAGTGATAGTGGTGGAAGCGGTTTTAGGAATGATGGTGATTGTAGTGTTTGTATTTGTAGCTGTAGTGATGGTCGTGTTTGTAGCGGCTGACAGTGGTGGCGGCGGCGGCAGTGGTGGTGGTGGTGGCGGCGGCAAGGATGACACCGCTGCTTTGCAGAGTCAGTTGTGGCTTTGCTCCTGGTTAGTCCTGATCTAACCGAACTGTGACCAAAAGAAGTCCTACCTTGACCAACCCTGTCTAAAGACCTCATCAATTCAATCTTTTATCGAACGTAGCTATATAAATTGTGAAATAAATTAGTATATCGACCAGTAAGCCCTGGGTTCTTCTATGTCACAATGTCTTTTTAATAAGCATAATAATAATAATAATAATAATAATAATAATAATAATAATAATAATAATAATAATAAACAATAATAATGATCCTTTCTACTAAAAGCACAAGGCCACCGCCGCACAACAGACACACTGACACATACATACATATATATATATATATATATACATATGTACGACGGGCTTCTTTCAGTTTCCGTCTACCAAATCCACTCACAAGGCTTTGGTCAGCCCGAGGCTATAGTAGAAGACACTCGCCCAAGGTGCCACGCTGTGGGACTGAACCCGGAACCATGTGGTTGGTAAGGAAGCTACTTACCACACTTACCACACAGCTACTCCTACGCCTATCAACATTTTAATGATATATTGTTTTGATGACCAGTTAGTTTTAAAATACGATATAAACAACATATACACAAATTCAGAAATTTTGCCACTTTGGCAAATTTGTTCCCTGAAAGATGAACAAAAAGAATAACGTTATCAAATGGAATATTTTACAGTAGGAGGAAAGCTATGACCAAGTTTCAGGAATTCGTAGACTAAGGCACAATGAAAAAAAAATTTTGGATCATGTTGAAATGCAAAATTCATATTTTCAGAAACGTAAAAGAATACATTATATTGGAGACACTAACACAAAGACAACCACCAACATCACAAAGCTACATCTTCCAGGAACACCAATGTCACCATCATGCGACCGCATCCACCACAATTATTGGCACTATAGTACAACCACCACTACCACTGCGACCACCTATACGACTGCACTACAACCGACATTACTTATAACTATTGTACCAACATTACCACCACTACCATCACCACTCATTTGCCATGTAATTCAACGGGAGGTCTCTTCTTCTCCCTGACCTGTACTTGCTATCTTTCCCATAGAAATATTTAACTCTGACTTGCAACTGTACAACATATACATTCATACATACATACATACATACATACATACATACATACATATATATATATATATATATATATATATATATATATATATATATATATATATATACATGTGTGTGTGTGAGTGTGTGTGAGTGTATGTGTATGCACATGCATACATATGCCAGTACACACACATGACATTATATATAAACATATATCAGTTATATATATATATTATTTATATGTGTATATAAACGTGTGTATGTGTGTGTATATATACACATACACACACACACACACATATATATATATATGTATTTATGTATGAAGTTATGTATGATTGCATGCATATATTTATATATATATATATAGAGAGAGAGAGAGAGAGAGAGGGAACAGAGAGCAGGACTTACATGTTTGCGCATGTGTGTGCGTTTGCGAGCGCGCATGCAATTTTACACGCCTGACATTTACTCCCTAACGCCATCTACCGTTTGTCGTCTTCAACCTCTAACCTGTGACCTTTCATATTGTAATTGTTTAAATTACATGACAGCTCTGGCTTCGCACCTCTCTCTCTCTCTCTCTCTCACTCATTCTCTCTGTCTCTCTGCTTCTCTCTTTTGTCGTTCTGTCTCTCTCGTGTTTATTTTTGTGTCATCTTTAGTCATCATAACTATCATCATAATTATCATTTCCATCATCACAATCACCACCCCTCCCTCATCTTCGTCATGATAATAATAGTAATCATCATCGTCGTCATCATCATCATCATCAACATCACAATCATCATCGTCGTCGTCAGCATCATC
>NC_142953.1:12809056-12811556 GCF_046866305.1 Octopus bimaculoides
TGTGTGTTAGCGTGTGTATGTTTGTGTGTGTACTTGCATGTACATGTATGGTTATATGCATGTATGTGAGGTGTTGTGTGTGCGCACCTGTATGTATCTGCATGTATAAGTGTATCAGTACATATATAAATGTACGTATACACACACACAATCACACACACACACACACACACAGTCACACATACACACACACATATATATGTATGTATACATGTATCCCTCTTTCTCGATCTCTATCTATCTATCTATCTATCTATCTATCTATCTATATATATATATATATATATATATATATATATATATATATATATATATATATATATATATATATATATACATACTTACCCACACATATATAGAATCACATGCGCTGCACTTATGTGTGGGCCCTTATTATACTAATGACCAATCACTAATAACGAGATGGTCTGAAAGAACGGCAGAAAGAAAGGCAGAAAGAAAGAAAGAGAAAAGAAGAGAAGAGAAGGCGGAAAGATGAAGGGAAGCATGTCAAAGAAAAGATAGAGAACATACTCTGTGTGTGTGTGTGTGTGTGTGTGTGTGTGTGTGTGTGTACACAAACACATACAGAGTCAAAAAAATGAGAGTTCTATTCACATTCCCTGGGAACCAGATCTTCGGCCAAACTTTTCCTTCTTCTTCTTCTTTGTATTATTATTATCATTATTATTATTATTATTATTATTATTATTATTATTATTATTATTATTATTATTATTATTATCAATCATCATCGTTATCATTATTATTGTTATTATTATTATTATTATTATTATTATTATTATTATTATTGATGCCCCGTCTTATCCTGAGTTCATTCATTTCTAAATGTCTTGTGGTATTCATTCACCAGTATTAGTCACTCGAACCCAATACCATCATTTCAAATACATCACCATCTCCTACACCACCGCCGCCACCACCACCACCACGATCACGAACACCTCCACCATCACCATCACCATCACCATCAACTACAACAGATGACTAAATACTCCGGTGCATTTTCCATGTACACTGCGTGAAAAGTAGTAGTAGTAGTAGTAGTAGTAGTAGTAGTAGTAGTAGTAGTAGTAGTAGTAGTAGTAGTAGTAGTAGTAGGGGTAGTAGTAGAAGTAATAACAGCAGCAGTAGTAGCAGCATATATATCTATGTATCGCAGAATAAGAAATAAAAAATATTTGGTACAGTATTATATATTTGAAAAATGAATAGAAATGGTTTTTATGATAATTTTTCCACTTTAATAATTAATTGTTTATAAGTTTATAAAAGGTTTTTTTCTAATCTATAAACATCAAATTATTAAAGTGAAAAAAACTGTCAGAAAAGCTATTTCTATTCGTTTTTTTTTTCAAATATGTATGTATGTACATGTGTGTGTGTGTGTGTGTGTGCGTGCGTGGTGCGAATTTACAAAAAAAAAGCAAAAGACGAAAACGGGTGTGTAAACAACGAACAGATGTATTAGTTTAACGCTCGGGAAGTGAGAGAGTCTTTTACGTTTCGAGCCTACGCTCTTCGACAGAAAAGAACACAGAAATAAACAGGGAGAGAAAATAAAAAAGGTTTAATGGCTAGCGCTCTATCAAGCCAAGGGAAAAAAAACCATTTCCTTCAGCGAAACCGAAAACATCCAATTTTCCCTGGTCAAAATGTTTCCTGCTTCCTTCCAACCCCAAAACTTGAAAATCACAACAGATGAGAGTACACCAACATCTTCAGTGATAAAGTCCGATTTTGGTATGATCTCGGAACAATACTTCTCACGTACATATTTTTTTCTTTCTAATCATACCGCATGAGGATTAAATTCCTTCTTTTTCACTCCAATGTCTTCTCCATAGGGAAACCGTATTCCCCTGAGAATGAGCCCCACTGACATTTATCGATTGGCCCTGCATATCTCTATAAACAGTTGATTGGTTCCGACCGACTTTCTACTTAATTATTTTTCACTCAACTACCTTCTTCTCATGCCGAAGTTCCTCACTGACAGCTTTTTTTTTAAAACTCCTGTTCGAGCGAACGATCAATTTAGGCTCAAGTGTGTCTCTTTTTACTCCCTTCAAGCATTTCTTTGTATTTTATTTTCAGTTTTTGTGTTGGCGAAGGGTCTCGCTTTTGTTTGCATGTGATAACCGTTGTCACATAATTGATAGCTTTCCTTGCAACAACTATTTTTTTTTTACCCCTGTTAACCAAATCGGAGGCACTATTTTAGTTCTGCTTTATTCATTCATTCATTATTATTTCTTTATTTGTTCTTGTTGTGTTTTATTTTACATCTCCATGGTACTACTTTGGAGTAATTGAGAGGGTAATTAAACAAGAGTTAATTTTCAAAACTGAAGGGGCATTAGTCTTTTGTGAATATTCAGCTCGGATGTCGATAATCACTGCCAGCATCACTATGGTGGATTTCTTATTAATACTAGTCAAGTGTGGTGTTACTATAGCCGGAAATTTAAAAATGTAA
>NC_142953.1:12816556-12821556 GCF_046866305.1 Octopus bimaculoides
TAATAATAATAATAATGATAATAACAAAAGCTACAACAACAACAACATCGAAAAATACCATAGGAATGAGAACCGAGGTTCGAAATTTCCCCAAGACGCCTGATGAAGGCTGGAGGATATATATCAACTGAAATTTTGTATTAACAACAAACAAGATGAGGACAAATAGCCGTCAAATGTAAATAATGTACGAAATACTTGTAAACAACCTCATACTAAGTGTAAGTAATGTACATAATTCCTCATCTCTTAAATATAGAATTGTATAACCTCATACTAAATTCTGAGCTTATTCTGAGCAAATTCGCCGGCTCATCGAAATATCTCAGCTGAAACGATCCGATCCTCGACAAACCGTGCCCACACGACAACTCCCGCCCACACACCAATAATTTGAATAAAAATGCTATTCTAGAGCTCGATTGAGAAGTTCTACGGCACCCTCCTTTTTCTCCTGATATAGGGCCGTCAGACTATCATGTTTTTCGGTCGCTCCCCAAAAGATTGCGCGGCGCTTCTTTCAACAACGACGAGGAGCCGAAAACGTGGTTCGATGAATTTTTCGAGCCAAGAACCGACGATTTCTACCGTCGAAGCTATGGGACGTTGGCAAGAAGTCTTGAACAATTTGTCTGTGTTATGTCTCAACGCTACTGCTATCTAGCACCTTCGGATGATCTCTACTCAACCGTTACACAACAGCTACTCGACTACTACCCAACTTCTCTACCACGGCCAGACTACCTCTATTTATATGTCTTGGAAGATCCTACTTCTTCGCCAGGGGGCGTCGACACAACAGTCTGAAAACCCAGTTGATAGAAAACCCAATTGATAGAAATGTCTGGTGATGGTGGTGGTGGTGGATGAGTTCGGGTGGAGGAGGTATTATTTAGGGTAGTGGAGAAAGTAGTAGCGGCACTATTGGTAGGGGTGGAGGGAGAGAAGAATGAGGGGGGAAGTGGAGTGGTATCGGGTTGACGAGGTATGGGGGTCGTTGGCACAAGTAGTGGTGGTTGTGGTGATGGTGATGGTAGTGGTGATCGTGGAGGTGCAGAAAAAGTACATCGTAGGGGTCGGTTCGGACGGAGGAGGTATATAAGTAGTAGTAGTAGTAGTAGTGGTGGTGGTGGTGGTTGTGGTGGTAATTTTGGTGGTAGTAGTAGTAGTAGCGAAGGTGATGGTGGTGTAGGTAGTAGTAGTATAAGTAGTGGTAGTAGTAGTAGTAGTAGTAGTAGTAGTAGTAGTAGTAGTAGTAGTAGTAGTGGTGGTGGTGGTGGTGGTGATTTTCTAACAAAAAACTTCAGTTACAACCACCACAACAACAAAAGCAACAAGAACAAGAACAATACTAGTAACAAGAACAACAAAAACTATAGCTAAACCCGCCAAGATAACAACAACAACAACAACATTAACAAAAACGGTGAAAACAACAACAAAACAAAATAAAACAAAATCAAACAACAACATTGCATATTGATGCAGATGTGTGAAAAACAAAAATGCAACAAAAATTAGGTGAATGCGCAGCCATTGATGTTGTAGTTGTTTTTGTAGTGCTGGTGGTGGTGGTGGTGGTGGTGGTGGTGGTGGTGGTCTTTGCTGCACCGGGTTCAAGTGGCGATGTTGTGCAACAGGATAAACCGGTAGAAAAAAAAAATCTATATTTCGTGGGGGGTTTGGGGAGGTTGGCAAGAATGGATGGGCGATCGGGTGGATGGGTGTATCGCTGATTATTAGACTGTGTCCGTGTGAGCAGGGGATGTGTGTGTGTGTGTGTGTGTGTGTGTCTGTGCGAGTATATATATATATATATATATATATATATATATATATATATATATATATATATATATATATATATATGCATACATATATATATACACACACATGCACACACAAACATATATATATACATATGTGCGTGAGTGTGTGTGTGTGTGTGTGTGTGTGTGTGTGTGTGTGTACGTATAGGTGCAGGTGATGGTGTGCGGAAAGAAGCTTGCTTCCCAACCACATTGCTCCGGGTTCAGTCCTATGCGTGGCAACTTGGACAGGTGTCTTCTACTATAGCCTCGGGCCGACCAAAGGCTTGTGAGTGGATTAGGTAGACGGAAACTGAAAGAAGCCCGTCGTATATATATGTGTATATATATATATATATATATATATATATATATGTATATAATTTTCCAGAGGATGTAGCAATATTGACATAGAGTGGTAAATAAATCGATCTTGGATATATCGAGTTTGAAGTTTCTATCTCTTTTAAATATACAAATTTAAAAGTTAAAAACCTTGAAATATATATATGTATATATATATATATATATATATATATATATATATATATATATATATATATATATATATATATATATCTGTGTGTGTATGACTGTATATCTGTGTTTGTTCCCCCATCATCGCTTGACAACTGATGTTAATGTGTTCACGTTCACAAAAGAGTCCGATAGAATAAGTACTACAAAGAATAAGTCCTGGGTCGATTCGTTCGACGAAAAGGCGGTACTACAGCATGGCCGCCGAAAATTTACTGAAACTAACAAAGGAACAAAGAAAATATAGAATCCACATACACGACTACATACACACATAGGTTTGCATAGAATTGTATGTGTATAATACGCAACCATATATAAATAAACACGCGCACACACACACACACACACACACACACATATAGATAGATACATACATACATGCATACATACAGAAGCACACGCATATACATACACACATACGCACATACGCATATGTATGTATGTGTATATACATACATACATGTATGCACGTATGTATGTATCTATGCGCATATGCATGCACAAATGTATGTATCTATGTATATATGTATGCAGATACAAACAAAACCACTCGCGCATGCGCATACACACGCGCAAACAATACATACACACACATACATATATTTGCAGAAAACTTTTTCACGTACACAATCACACATACATTCATATATACAGACAAACATACTTCATACATACATACATGCAAACATGCGTACAGCCATGCATACATACATATTTCATACATACATACACACACATATATATATGTATGTGTATACATACATATACATATATATACGGAGGTGCACCAGCATGACCGCAGCCACTTGGCTGAAACACATAAATAAATAAATAAATAAATAAAAAATAAATACATATATATATAAATATATATATATATGTATATATATGTGTATGCATATATATATAGATAGATATATATATATGTGTGTGTGTATGTATGTATGTATATCTTTATGTGTGTGTGTGTGTGTGTGTGTGTGTGTGTGTGTGTGTGTGTGTGTGTGTGTGTGTGTGTGTGTGTGTGCTCTTACGTGTAAGTAATAAAAAGGTGTGTCCCGGGTCAGTCAGTGCGCACCTATTGGCTAATTACAGGTGAGGCAAGGTAAGACGAGGTAGGGTGAGATAAGGTGCAGGCTGATTAGCAGTAACTGTTTGGGTGAGAGAGTGGGGGTCATATAAGGATAGGCTGCTTGTGAATAAATTGGGCTCAGCCGGTATTGAAAACATATTTAGGGATAAATGAGGGAGGTAGTATGGGTATGGGGCGGACGTGGGGTGGGCAATATACTCATATTGTATATGTTAAATAAGGGTGTTGGGCAGAAGAGGAGGTGAGGGGGTGGTGTGTATGAAAGAAGTGTGCTGTAGTCGTAATTTGGGAGGAGGGCTTTTGAGACGAGGTAACGGAAGAGCAGGAGGAGGAGGAGGAGGCGGAAGAGTGCAAATGAGAAAGGACGGCAAATGAACGAAGGTGGAGGTTAGATATTGATGGAAAAGCGCACAAGTTTAATAGGTGGTCAAACGTGTTATATTTATATATATATTCTTTTATTTGTTTCAGTCCATTGCGGCTATGCTGAAGCACCGCATTTTTTTTTGGTCGAACGAATCGATCCCAGGACTTCTTCTTTGTAGTACTTATTCTACCAGCCTCTTCTACCGAACCGCTAAGTTACGGGATCGGAAACACAGCAACATCGGTTGTCAAGCGATAGTGGGGGACACACATACATACGTATATATATGTATATATATATATATATATATATATATATATATATATATATATATATATATATATATATATATATATATATATATATATATATATAAACAAATAATAAATGAGTATATGCATATATACGTACAGGTGTGGGCATACCTACGTCTACCTTTATATATAGGTGCATATCTGGGTACAGGACATTGCAAACAAAACGTAGACAAGAAATAATAATAACCAGAGTACAGAAAACACACATATCACATAGAGAACATTTTCCTTCATATGTATATATATGTATATATATATGTATATATATATATATATATATATATATATATATATATATATATATATATATATATGTATACAACAACAACAAGAGCACTCAGAGAGCGCAAGCCTCGTCCAAGGCATCACCAACATCCCCTAAAAGATTAGTCAGAGATGATTTTTAAAATGAGAATATCTGAAATAAATTCGACTGTCTTCACGAACGAGAATATCAAAAATGAACCCAACCGCTCTCAAAAATTTAGTAAAAAAAAAAAAAAAAACGAAAAAGTAATCCAGAATCCTTGTCCGGTACCAGATTGATACAAAAATCTAATCAATTTGTGCCAGTCATGAGGCCAAATATCCCAGAAATTTCATCTGAATCCATTCAGTGGTTCTTGAGATGTCTTGTCTACGGACAATCAAACAAATAAGCAAACATGTCTAAAAGCAATACCACCGTCTGCGCTAAGGCAGAAGTAATAATAATAATAATGATGATAACAACAACAACAACAACAACAACAACAACAACAACAATAGTAAGTATAAGCAACCAGTGCAATTGTAATACAGGCACAATTCAGCTTGGCCACAACCCGAATACCGTTGTGTTATATCTATAAAAGAAATCTTCGCAGCTCTGCTCG
>NC_142953.1:12826556-12841556 GCF_046866305.1 Octopus bimaculoides
AAATGTCTACATGTAATATTCCAAATGGGTAAAATTTTGGACTATGATCGACTCCTTATAACCATTGTGCAATCTGACTATTGGATTGGTACTGAATTAGCGTTGTGAGAATTTTGTAAAGACCCCTACGTCATTTTAAGAAAACCTTCGTCTGTTATATACATAATTTTTCTTCTCCCTTGTTTTTACTTTTATTTTTATTTATTTTTTACTTTTTACTTTTTACTTTTTTCTATTCTATTTTTAAAAAAAAACGCTTTGTATTGTTTTATTCTTTTATGCATGTATTTTCGCCTGGTTTTAACCTTTATACAACCAGCGGTTTAAGAAGTTGGCTGCATATATACACTGAAATCTAATGGGGTTCTTTTATGTAGATGTCTGTATAGTTAAAGCACTCACGTATTCATATACATGTACCTACGCTTGCATATGGGGCCTGGGTTCGCACTTGTGCATATGCTGTTATGATTTCGTGCGTATATTCTTTTTGTGTATACACGGTAAGGGCATATGCTTGTGTTTATTTATACATACATGCATCTATATTATTATGTGTGCGTATGTGCGATTAGGTTCACACTCACATATACTTGTGTGTGTACATGCGCATGTACAAGGTTATGATCGTAACTATTTGCGTACATATCAGCATATGTATCTATATGCGTGATGCTATATACATTTTTGTATACGCATATATGCGCAATCTAAATTTTTATGCACGTTCACTATATGTTCTTGCTTATTTTCTCTCTCTACTTCTTCCTTCCTATCCCCAGCCTTTCTCTCTTCTCTTTTCTTCCTTTTTTTCCATTTCTTTCTTTCTTTCTTTATTCTCTTTCTTTCTCCTTTCCCTTTTTTTATGACAACTACATTCCCCCCGCCACCCCCTTTCCCATATTTAACGTTATTATAGATACGTTACTCTTTACCCCTCCACTCCATAGATTAAGATACAATTGTCATTACCAGTGCATAGGTTTTCCATGCGCAGGCTTATATGCGTGTGTACGTATATGTGTGTAGATTTGTACTTATGTATATATCTGTGCCTTGTAAATATAGACCTATATACGTAGATTGTCTGTGCGTATGCAGCTGTATATTTCGATGTATATATTTATATGTAGATATATATATATATATGTTGTGGATAGCCTTGTATACATACACGCTATTGTATTTTATTTTATTTTATTTTATTTTATTTTATTTTATTTTATTTTATTTTGAATGCAGCGTATTTTTTCATTTCATTTCAAAGTTTCAGCTCAGAGCTGCGGCCTTGATTTTAAAGCGTTAATTCGAATATAATTAATTATCTATAATATGTATTTGGAGCCCATTTTTCTATTTCTGCTATATTTCTGCTGCTTTTAAATAAAGTATATATATATATATATATTAACGCCGGTGTTTTAATGGTGGCAGCTGATGAAGGGGATGTTTCTGTGTGGCCTGCTTGTTTGTTGCACCTTGTTTACCATTTTGTCCATGTTCTTTTGCAACGTCATGTACCCAGTTATGTATCTATATGTACATGTGGATGAAGGTATATGCATACATGTACATATATATACATATACTTATATATTGTTTATATATATATATATATATACATATGAAGCCACCAAGCCACCACGAACATCACCATCACAAACAGTATCACAACCTTCATCGCCGGAACTTCCGTCACTAATGCTACCATCACCACCATCACCACCACCACCACCACCACCACCACCATCACCACCACCACCACCAGCACCAGCACCAGCACAACCAGCACCACCACCAGCACCACCACCACTACCACCATCACCACCACCACCACCACCACCATCACCACCACTACCACCACCACCATCACCATCACCACCACCACCACCACTATCACCACCACCACCAACAACAACAACCTGCCACCACCGTCATCCCACTATTACCACTACCATCCAACCCTCACATCATCACCACCACAACCGCCTCCACCACTACCCCGCCCCCACCCACCGTCATCCCACCATTACCACAACCACCACCGTCACCCCCTGCCACCCCCTCCACCACCGCCAATAAACTTCCTGTTTCTCTCACAATTGAAAAAGTTGACAATTTTGTTTAATGCAATAAATGGCCAAAGATGACGGCAAGTCCATACACGGGCGGGGGTGGGCAGGGTGGGTGGAGAAATGGGTGACAATATGGGCGGTGGTGGTGGGGAGGGGGTGACGAAGATTAGTCAAGATTAGAGTAGGGTAGGGTTAGGGTTGGGTAGGGCGGAGGAGGGGTAGTCAAAATGCGGGATGGAGAGAGGACATGGGGGAAGAGGGGGGGGGAGGGTCAGAAGACAAAGACAGATGATGACCTGTGAAAGACGAAAATGGTGACACAGGAAGAGAACTTTCCAGAACGAAAGACAACCCCAATTAAATCGTAATTAGCCACAGCATTCAGAAAATATTGACAACCGATCTTAATTAGTTACCCATACATCTAATAAGGGTTTTCCAAAACAAAATTATTACAGTAATGTCAATCATATTTGTTTGTTTGTTTATGTGGTTGTTTGGCTGGTTGGCCAGTCGGCTGGCTTGGTAAGATGGTCGTTGTAATCGTCAGAGATGGTGATGCAGGTAACAGAGAGGGACAGCGTTATATTTGCGGAGTTTAAGGTGTTCATGTTGATACTGATGCTTGCTTGCATTAAGGGTTTATTGCGTGAAAAGAAGCAATGGCGATTCTGGCGATTGTGTTGCGTACGATGATGTTGGTGATTCTTGTACGAGAGCATATATATACTCTTTACTCTTTTTACTCTTTTACTTGTTTCAGTCATTTGACTGCGGCCATGCTGGGGCACCGCCTTTAGTCGAGCAAATCGACCCCAGGACTTATTTTTTGTAGGCCTAGTACTTATTCTATCGGTCTCTTTTTGCCGAACCGCTAGGTGACGGGGACGTAAACACACCAGCATCGGTTGTCAAGCGATGGTGGAGGGTACAAACACAGACACACAAACATACACACACACACGCACACACACACACACACACACACACACATATATATATATATATACATATATACGACGGGCTTCTTTCAGTTTCCGTCTACCAAATCCACTCACAAGTTTGTATGTGTATAGTTATGAATGTATGAATGTATGTCTGTATCTATGTATGCATCTATCTTTCTATCTATCTATTTATCGATAGATAGATATACAAAAACACAAACACACACACATAGGCGCAGGAATATTAACAAACGAATACTAGGTGTGAAGCGTTGGCGCAGGATAAAAACTGGTGCCCTAGCATAACCGTAGCACAATGAATGAATCAAGTATAAGGTAAAAAGACATAAAATTCCTCCACATTAATTCAATGGGATTATAATTCTTCAAAGTAACATAATTTTCACAATATATATATTTTAACGATATCTTTATCAACATTACATTTCGATCGTTCTGCTCCACAACCGTCATCAGTTGCTTTATTAAGGAATATATTGATAGTCTCAGGTTGAAGTTGAACAAGATAAATCTTGCTGCTACGGAAGCCATTAGATGTGTTGATGTGTTTGTGTGTGATATCCAAACATTTAAGCTTACATATTTGTATGCAAACATATATGCATACAAATGCTAATATACATACAGAGAGAGAGAGAGAGAGAGAGAGAGAGAGAGAGAGAGAGAGAGAGAGAGAAGAGAGGGGAGAGAGAGAGAGAAACTGACAAACAACAGAGACATAAAAGAGAGAGGTACAGTTGCAGAAATTGACAGGAAACAGGGACATAGAAACAGAGAGAGAGAGAGAGAGAGAGAAAGTGAGAGGGAAAGAGGGAGGTAGAGAAACTGACAGACAATTGACATACAGAAACAGAAAGAGAGAGAGAGAGAGAGAGAGAGAGCGGCGAAGGAAGAGAAGCTGACAGACAACAAAGAAAGAAAGAGGGAGAGAAAAAGAGAGAGAGAGAGAGAGAGAGAGAGAGAGAGAGTGAGAGAGAGAGAGAGATATGTGTGTGAGAGAATGAGTGTGCGGATATATGTGCGTATGTATGTGCTTGTGTGTGTGTGTGTTTGTGTGACCAGTGGAAATGCAGGGATCAAATTACGCTATTTATCAAAATACTACACACACCCATTAATCGAGAAAAACGTGGTAAGGAAACTGGTTTTATTCCGCCCTCCCCCCTTCCCATAATAAAAGAATTCCATTTCATAAACAACTCGTGGCTGTGGAGTCGATTCCTGTAAATTAAATATGCATTCCAACACCCATCTCATTCCAAGAAAATAACACAGAAATATGTGTAGACTGTCACACGCACCCACTGGCAGACATACATATTCGTCTACATGCATACACATGTATATATATGTATACATGTATATCTATGTATATGCATATGCATATACAGGCATATATATATATATATATCTATATATATATATATGTATATATATATATATGTATATATATATGTGTGTGTGTATATATGTATGTGTATATATATATGTATATATGTATATATCTATCTATCTATCTATCTATCTATCTATCTATCTATCTATCTATCTATCTATATATATATATATATATATATATATACATACATACATATATGCATATATGTATATATACATATATATTCGTATGTATGTGTGTATACACACACAACAATATGGCATCTAGGTCTTTTGTTGAAGATTAGCACCAGAAGGTTCCTTGACTGCTTGCACTACTTTTGTGTCGTCGGCATAGCTAGTAAGTGTGTTTGTCCTTGTAACTGATGGCATGTCTGAAAGAACCACCATCAACAGTAGCGGCCCTAACACAGTTCCCTGAGGCACTCCACACTTTATTATTGTCTCCTTATAGAGGGCTTCATTGGCTGCCACAGCCTGGCTTCTCTCCGATAAAAAGTCATGCAATCACTTGCCCAGTTTTTTGACTATGGCGAGTCTCCATAGCTTGTGAAATATCATTCCGTGATCAACCTTATCAAAGGCCTTTGCAAAATCGTGATATATCAAATCCGCGTTTGAGCGATTCATTAATTGTTTCAACACCCAGTCATAATACTGAAAAAGCCATGCTGGGTGTCAGGGTACAAGTCGTTATCTTCAGGGAACACAATCAGTTTCCTCCTGGCAATAATTTAGTTGATTTTGCTGACATGAGAAGGTCTATAATTTTTAGCATACGCTCTGCTACCTCCCTAATGGATAGGACATTTGCGATCTTTTACCTTTTTCGGAAGTCTCCTAGTTGCGTAGTAGCACTAGAAGAGAATCTATAGTTATCTTGCTAGAGCCCTTTTCATTTCTTTAGGAGGATTGCTGGGAATCTATCAGGGCTTGTGGCTGAGTTTGAGCTCATTTCATCAATGGCTGATGTTAATTATGTTTCCGCTATTTTGATGCTATCGATAATTACGAAGAGAAGGATAAAAATAACGTATACGTTAAGCTTAAAATGTGAATTTATTTTTGTGATAGACATTTCATCGCTTGGGCTTTATACATTTATTGGAAATCAACTCCTTCCTTACAGGAAGACATCAAATAATTAAACTCTAAAAGAGAATATACATACATCTATATAGAGTTAAAGCTTCTGCGCAACGGCTCTGAACTGATGTCATAAAGTTGTAATGCAATCTTTTTAATCACGTAGCCACGTTTTGGCCTATATATTGGATATACAGTAGAAGAATCAACGGAAGTGTCTCCTTTTGAAGTGAAGACTATGTCACGACAGTCTTGTACAACTTTATCATTCGATATCGGTTGTTTCATTTTACAAGTGGCGCAGAAGATGGCACTAAAGACATATGGTCTGGATCATTCTCTGGCAAGTTGAGAACAGCCGGAAACAAATCAGCAAATCAACCAAATGCAGGCCAATTCGCATTTTTTCCATTTGTTTCATATTTCCTTCAATAGTCAGAGATTGAGACACTCGAGTACGAGAAACAGGATTGCACCGAGGCACTGGACGTGTTACAAAATGCTGTCTATGCTGCTTTCATCGCATGAAACTATTAGTAGCTAATAACAGTATATATTGTGTTTATTAAATAATATTTATCTCTCACCTGATGGAGTACTATTTTTGTTGATCTTATCATCACGGAATTGCTCGAATTTTATTAACTTCCTACACATTGATCCTTACATCTTACCTTTACACACACACGCGCGAAAATATCATACATGCATGGAGTTACGATTTTATGCCCCCAACAAAGTATTATTGTTAAGCTGAAACTGTTTCTAATCTAAAAAGAAATGAAATGATGAAACTATTTTTTCATTTGCTGAAAAAGCAATGTTTTGGACTTACGACACTTTTCCATAATAACAACGATTGCTCACCTATTCTTCTACTTCTTCCCTTTGTTTCTCCCTCTACCACTCTCTCTCTCTCTCTCTATCTCTCTCTCCCTTACCCCTGCATGGTCACATGCTTCCGGTCAATAATCCTTTTCTTCCTTGGCTATCACCGAGCAAACACGCGAACTTACTTCGTTCCCACTTTCAAGTTCGTGCCTCACAGCGTTCATATACACATAATTTTTCACGTCTGGCCGCATGGCCTTTTCCGTTTGTTTTCCTGTCTTGTTTTCTTTCCCGTTTGTTTTCCTGTCTTGTTTATTGTCCGCCACTACATTCCTCCATGGCACAGGTTTAATTTGTGTATACAAATTTAATTTGCGGTCCATGGGAAGAGCCGTTTTAACGATGCGTCCTGCCCAACTCTTCGAAACGCCGGTGTTAAAACGGGGGTAGCTGATGAAGGAAAATGTTCTCTATGTGGCTTGTGTGTTTTCTGTACTCTGGTTATTATTATATCTTGTCTACGTTTTGTTTGCAATGTCCTGTACCCAGATATGTACGTATATATACAGGTAGACGTAGGTATGCACATACCTGTACGTATATATGCATATACTCATTTATTATTTGTTTATATATATATATATATATATATATATATATATATATATATATATATATATATATATATATATACAGACTCTGTTCTCAAGATGAAAAAATAAATTGAAATTTGATAGTTATTTAAGTGCTTCGGTTCTATGTCGCCGCTTGTCGAAGTACTTGACAGGCGGCGACGATAAATTCAAAACACTTTAAAAAGTATTCCCTATTGAAGTTTTTAACCTCATAAATAAAAAAACAATAGCACACGCGATCGCACGCACCTATACTGACACAAACACGCACACACACACACACACACACGTCCACACAGGCGCGCACACACACACAGAGACATACACACACACACACAGACATACACACACGCAGAGACATACACACATGTATATCCACATACACAGAGATATATTTACCCTTACAAATGCATGTTTATATACACAACACAGACGCACACGCGTCAACAAACACATATACATAAAGATATATATATATATATATATATATATATATATATATATATATATATATATATATATATATATATATATATATATATGTGATATATATATATACATATATATATATATATATATATATATATATATATATATATATATATATATATATATATATGTGATATATATATATACATATATATATATATATATATATATATATATATATATATATATATATATATATATATATATACATATATACATACATACATATATATACATCTCTCTCTCTCTCTCTCTCTCTCTCTCTCTCTATATATATATATATATATATATATATATATATATATATATATATATATATATATATGTATGTATGTATATATATGATGTATATATATTGTATAATATATGTGTAATACATTTTTGTTTTTGTTCATATATATATATATATATATATACTTTATTTAAAAGCAGCAGAAATATAACAAAAAAACCGTTACTCTGAGTTTCACGTTCCTGTTCATCGGACAGTTTTGTTAGAAATGGAGGAAGGATAACGATGCAATCGAAAGTGATATAAAATTTAAAATTTAAAACACATGGATTCGTCTGATTGGTTGTTTCAAATAAGGGCCATGTATTGGTCGTTTCAATTAACGGTCAATGATGTGTAATTCACAGACCAAATAAATTTAATACAGATTCACCCTATTAAAAAATATCGAAGAAAACCTTAAATAGAAAAATGCAGCGTACGCTGCATTCAAAATAAAATAAAATAAAATAAAATAAAATAAAATACAATAGCGTGTATGTATACAAGGCTATCCACAACATATATATATATATATCTACATATAAATGTATACATCGAAATATACAGCTGCATACGCACAGACAATCTACGTATATAGGTCTATATTTACAAGGCACAGATATATACATAAGTACAAATCTACACACATATACGTACACACGCATATAAGCCTGCGCATGGAAAACCTATGCACTGGTAATGACAATTGTATCTTAATCTATGGAGTGGAGGGGTAAAGAGTAATGTATCTATAATAACGTTAAATATGGGAAAGGGGGTGGCGGGGGGAATGTAGTTGTCATAAAAAAAGGGAAAGGAGAAAGAAAGAGAATAAAGAAAGAAAGAAAGAAATGGAAAAAAAGGAAGAAAAGAGAAGAGAGAAAGGCTGGGGATAGGAAGGAAGAAGTAGAGAGAGAAAATAAGCAAGAACATATAGTTACGATCATAACCTTGTACATGCGCATGTACACACACAAGTATATGTGAGTGTGAACCTAATCGCACATACGCACACATAATAATATAGATGCATGTATGTATAAATAAACACAAGCATATGCCCTTACCGTGTATACACAAAAAGAATATACGCACGAAATCATAACAGCATATGCACAAGTGCGAACCCAGGCCCCATATGCAAGCGTAGGTACATGTATATGAATACGTGAGTGCTTTAACTATACAGACATCTACATAAAAGAACCCCATTAGATTTCAGTGTATATATGCAGCCAACTTCTTAAACCGCTGGTTGTATAAAGGTTAAAACCAGGCGAAAATACATGCATAAAAGAATAAAACAATACAAAGCGTTTTTTTTAAAAAATAGAATAGAAAAAAGTAAAAAGTAAAAAGTAAAAAATAAATAAAAATAAAAGTAAAAACAAGGGAGAAGAAAAATTATGTATATAACAGACGAAGGTTTTCTTAAAATGACGTAGGGGTCTTTACAAAATTCTCACAACGCTAATTCAGTACCAATCCAATAGTCAGATTGCACAATGGTTATAAGGAGTCGATCATAGTCCAAAATTTTACCCATTTGGAATATTACATGTAGACATTTTAAATTTGGACGCATGCCTACATGTGTTTAAAAGTTCGCGTCTTTGGTTTAGCGCCTTCTTATCCTGGAACAAGATATTCATTTTTTCCAATAAACAAAGATCACATTTCAATGGTCTCTTATGGGCACCGTGCCTGTAAGGCGATGCTTTGCCTAAAATCCTCCATGTCACGCTGAAAGGCTGGGCTTCATTCTCCTTTAAATGCCAGACGTATTTTGCCAGGCTCGTTTTTGTTCTATTTTCAGGGTACCTAAAAGAATTTTTATGTGAATACAGTCTGGTTTTGAAAGAATTTTCTGTAGCCCCCGTATATGTTCTATAATCATGCGAGCCTTCTATCTGGACTTTGGCCCTATATACGATGCCTTTTTCTAGACATCTTCCTTCCAACGGACAGGAGGTTGGGTCTTTGCAATTACAGGCCCTTGTAAGCTGGTCTGCATTATTGCTTTTGGTAATTATTTTATTGTTGTGCTGGCTGATTAAAGAGGCGAAGTTCTTGCAGCAAGAATAGCTAATCTTAAGCGTTCTTCTGTTAAATATTCTATAAAACTTATGATCAGGTTGAAAGTGCCTAGTGATTAATTTTAAGAATTCTTTACCTTTGTTCGTTTTTACGGCCATATTGAAAGCTGGGTTGAACCACAAAACTTTCCTAGTCCTAGTTCTACGTGCCGGGCTGCTGCCAGCATTAGATTGGGTGTACTGGATCCTCTCAGAGAATCCACTATTCCTTAAAGCACTATCATAATACGGTGCCGCGTTGCGGAATGTTGCTTCGTCTGCAGAAATTGACGAAATTCGCCTACCTACGTTACTAGCTAAGTTTCTAAGAATAACAGGCGGATGGTTGGATTCTCTGCTGATATAGGATAGTTTGTCGTTTGGTTTACGGTAAGGCTTAAATATATTCGAATCTAAGTCTAAATTTACGTCTAAGAAATCTACTTTTTTTAGGTTAGTATCTACTGTTATCCGTAAACCTATCCTTTGGAAGAAAGCTATAAGATCCTTCCTGAGCTTATCTAGTTCGTGGCCGTTTAAATTATGGGTGACTATAAGACCGTCATCAATATATAATCCTGCGTCTATAAACGGAAATTCCTGTTTTAGATAATGCAGAATGTAAGCCCCTATAAGCGTGCACAATTCCGCCCCGTCGTATGCCCCCATCGGTACATCGAAAAGAGAATCATCACTCTTTTTAATCCAGGTGGATCCTTCATGAAAAAGTAGCGATTTTCTGGCGTGCATTATAATGTCTATTTCCGAGCTATCGATGTTGACATACTGCTTGGCGAATTCTAACGGTCTCAGGAGCAAAGATCTGGATATTGATGGGTAAAAATCAACTGCTTTTAAATAAAGCATATTACTCTACCTCTGGTATTTGAGTACTCTTTTTTCCACCTTGTTGCACATTTCATGTGCTTACTCCGGTATATATATATATATATATATATATATATATATATATATATATATATATATATATATATATATATATAAGGTTGAGGAGGGTATTGGATTTAACCAAACCCAGGAGGATACAGGTAATACCGAGTAAGTGCTGTATACCGATTAGATTGCCCCAGTCGTTGTATGAACAGGATTGGGTATTATAAGTCGTGTATTAGCGTGTGTATATGTAAATATATAAAAACAAAAAGATAAAGAGAGCAAAGGTAAGGTTGAAGAATTTTATGGATAGAGTCTTACAGCTGTTTCTGGGAAGATCCAGTACTTCCCTTCATCGGAGACAGAAAAAATAGAGTAATCTATTATTATATCCATAGGCGGATATTTTTAGTATAAAGTGGTAAAGAGTGTGATGTGTTGAAATCGAACACGCGAACGTATGATTGTGTGTTCAACACATTAGTCATGACTCCTCGTGCATTCACACTAACCCATATGCACACACATATACATATATCTACATATATGTGCGTGTCTGTCTATTTGTCTGTCTATCTATCTATCTATCTATCTATCAATCTATCTATCAATCTATCAATCTATCTATCAATCTATCTATCTATCTATCTATCTATCTATCTATCTATCAATCTATCTATCTATGCATCTATCTATCTCTGACTATTTATCTGTTTATCTTTCTGTCTGTTTATCTATTTAATTTTGTATGTGTGTGTGTGTGTGTGTGTGTGTGTGTGTGTGTGTGTGTGTGTGTATATATGTGTGTGTGTGTGTGTGTGTGTGTGTGTGTGTGTGTGTGTGTGTGTGTGTGTGTGTATGTGTGTGTGTGTACCACCCTGCGAATTTTATCAAACCATGAGCTTCAACCTTGCTCCACACATCTCACTCCTCACCCTCTCACTCCTCGCCCTCTCGCTGCTTCAACCTCACCACCACTTCTTGCCCACTCCAACCGCCACCATCACCACACCACCACACCACCACACCAACACCCCGCCGTCTACTAAACTACGTCGACTTTTACTTCAATTAGAGTCACAGTAATTCTCTGTTTTGAATGTCAAGAACATCACCGGAAGTACAATTCTCTCAAGCTTGCGTACATTTTCGGCAATTAATTTTGACCGGAACCTCGTAATTTCCAATCACTGAAAAATGATGATTGGGAAATATTTCTTCCTAATAGATGGAGGTCTTTTGGATTGTTCTAGAATGTTAATAGCACAAAATGGGGGACTCCCTATGACCTGTTCACACACACACACATTCTCTCTCCCTCTCTCTCTCCACACAGCGAGGCTTAACTTCCTGTTTCTTTATTCCACTCTCTGTCTTATTCTTTGTGTTTCACCGTGTCTCTCCTCTCTTCCTCCTTACCATTTTAATTTCTCTATCTGTCCATCTATCTATCTACCTATCTATCTATCTATCCATCCATCCATCCATCCATCCATCCCTCTATCCATCCATCCATCCATCCATCTATCTATCTATCTATCTATCTATCTATCTATCTATCTATCTATCTATCCATCCATCTATCTATCTATCTATCTATCTATCTATCTATCTATCTATCAATCTCTCTATCTATCTATCTCTTTCTCTCTCTCTCTCTCTCTCTATCTATCTATCTATCTA
The DNA here is from genome assembly GCF_046866305.1 of Octopus bimaculoides. Taxonomy (NCBI): domain Eukaryota; kingdom Metazoa; phylum Mollusca; class Cephalopoda; order Octopoda; family Octopodidae; genus Octopus; species Octopus bimaculoides. Next base: position 12,838,965 of record NC_142953.1, read on the forward strand.
TCTATCTATCTGTCTGTCTGTCTGTCTGTCTGTCTGTCTGTCTGTCTGTCTTTTCTGGCCATCTGTGTTTCTTTCTGTCTGTATGTGTGTATGTCTTCTGTGATTCTTTCTTTATCTCTCGCTGTTCTATTTTAATCTCACTTCATCTCTCTTGTTATATCTTCACATATTTCTATATCTTGTCTATGTGTCTGTATATACCTCTACATATAAATCAAGTATATGTATACAGATACGTGTACGTATATGTGTGTGCATACATATATACTATACGTCCGCGGAGGCGCAATGGCCTAGTGGTTAGGGCAGCGGACTCGCGGTCATAGGATCGCGGTTTCGATTCCCAGACCGGGCGCTGTGAGTGTTTATTGAGCGAAAACACCTAAAGCGCCACGAGGCTCCGGCAGGGGTTGGTGACAAACCCTGCTGTACTCTTTCGCCACAACTTTCTCTCACTCTTTCTTCCTGTTTCTGTTGTGCCTGTAATTCAAAGGGTCAGCCTTGTCACATTCTGTGTCACGCTGAATCTCTCCCGAGAACTACGTTAAGGGTACACGTGTCTGTGGAGTGCTCAGCCACTTGCATGTTAATTTCACAAGCAGGCTGTTCCGTTGATCGGATCAACTGGAACCCTCGACGTCGTAAGCGACGGAGTGCCAACAACAACAGTAACAACAACAACATACATATATACTATCCGCCCGCATGCACACGCACGCGCGCGCGCAAGGGTGTCTGTATATGTTAAAATAATAACAAGCGAGGGGAAAGGGTGCTGTCATCGGGTTGTTTAAATTTAATAAATTATGCTAATTGTATCAACGCCCATGTGTGTATATATAAATACACGTATATACACACGCGCACAAAACCATGCACACACGAGCGAGATGACAGTCTGTCTTGGACATGGGATCTGCTGACGCATATATTACAAGGTCAAACACGGTAAATCCATTTATTGTTTGCATTTTTTTCTTCGTTTTTATCTTTTGTTTATTTTTTTGCGAAGTACGACAACACTAAGGCACAAGTGTCATATTTTCTCCAAGGTAAATTTATTGGCTCGGGGTAAATGTCCCTTCCGGAGAGCTGAATTGTATCTTCTGTGGTCTGACCATACACCTACGAGCCATCATCCAAAGATAATTACATATATATAGATCGCAGGAGTGGCTGTGTGGTAAGTAGCTTGCTTACCAACCACATGGTTCCGGGTTCAGTCCCACTGCGTGGCAACTTGGGAAAGTATCTTCTTCTATAGCCTCGGGCCGACCAAAGCCTTGTGAGTGGATTTGGTAGACGGAAACTGAAAGAAGCCTGTCGTATATATGTATATATATATATATATATATATGTATGTATATATATATATATATATATATATATATATATATATATATATATATATATGTGTGTGTGTGTGTGTGTGTGTGTTGTGTATCTGTGTTTGTCCCCCCAACATCGAAAGAGGCGGGGAGAGGTGTTATTGGTGGGAGCGGTAAGAGGATTATTAATGAATAAAAAGAAAGAGGACGAGGGACAAAAGTGGACACTGGGGAAGATCGGAATTGAAAGAAAGAAGGACAGACAGCACTCCATCAAAACGAGCCACGGTTGTATAGCATGAGAGGAAACTGCCGTTCTGAGAGACAGCTGGAGTCCTGGCGATTGTGATGAGGATGATTGCTAAATGATGATGATGATGAAGAGGATGATGATGATGAAGAGGATGATGATGATGAAGAGGATGATGATGATGAAGAGGATGATGATGATGAAGCTAAGATGATTATGACTGCAGTGAAAATGACGAAATGATGATGGTATATAAACGGTCTCTAAATGAACAAAACTAATAACCATCGAAAGGCAAACATCGTCATTCTCACGTCTTCTTCTTCTTCTTCTTCTTCTTCTTCTTCTTCTTCTTCTTCTTCGTCTTCTTCGTCTTCTTCTTCTTCTTCTTCTTCTTCTTCTTCTTCTTCTTCTTCTTCTTCTTCTTCTCCTTCTTCTTCTTCTTCTTCTTCTTCTTTCTTTCTTTCTTTCTTTCTTTCTTTCTTTATTTATTTATTTATTTATTTATTTATTTCTATCCTCGTCCTCCTCTTTCTCCTCTCCTTTCTCCTCCTAACCCTGCTCCTCCTCCTCCTCCTTCGTCTTCGTTTTTTTCTTTCTATCTTTCTTTCTATCTTTCTTTCTTCTTTTCTACCCGCTCCTCTTCCTCCTCCTCCTCCTCCTCTGCCTTCTACTTCTTCGATTTCTTTCTTTCTTCCTATTACATGAAAGCACCCCCTCTTAAAGGGTTGAATTTTAGTGCCTGTATGGAGTGCACCAACACACATATGTACTCATACATACAAGCATAGACCACCATCCAACCACACACATACACACACACACACACACACACACACACAAATACATACATACAAGCATGCATACAGTCATATATGTATGTACGTGTTAATCTCTCTCTCTCTCTCTCTCTCTCTCTGGATCAACGTGAAATAAAGTGTCTTGCTCAAGGACACAAGGCGTCGCCGGGAATCGAACTCACGACCTTATGACCGTGAGCCGTATACCATCACC
>NC_142953.1:12846556-12849056 GCF_046866305.1 Octopus bimaculoides
TGTAACTATTGCCTCTAATACTATTACCACTACAACAACCATCACCGCCAACACCAACACCACAACTACTACTACTACTACTACTACTACTACTACTACTACTACTACCACCACCACCACCACTACTACTACTATCACCACCGCTACCACTAAAGCTACTACCACCACCACCACCACCACCACCAAAACCACTACTACTACTACTACTACTACTAACACCACCACTAATACTACTACCACTACCACACCACCACCACCACCACCACCACCACTGCTACTACAACCACCATCACCACCACTACCACCACTATTACCATTACTACTACCACCACCACCAACACCACCACTACTACTACTGCTGCTGCTGCTGCTACTACTGCTACTGCTACTACTACTACTACTACTACTGTATTGCAATAACAATTCCGCAGTTAAGTAACTGTAGCTGCCTAGACGCTAATTAAGATAGCTTTGATATGTTTCTAACAACGTCTGAATGCTTAAGACTATTTCGTAACGTTGTTTTTATTCTTGTTATTGCTGGTGTTGTTCTTAATGTACTCACTGCTGCTGCTACTGCTGCTGCTGCTGTTGTTGTTGTTGTTGTTGTTGTTGTTGTTGTTGTTGTTGTTACCATTGTTGTTGTTGTTGTTGTTTCAGCTCTTTGTTGTGCTACAATTAAGCGGAACTGAAATATTCGCATCGTTGTGTTTCTCTCTTTTTTTTTTTTTTTTTTTTCCTTCTACTTTGCATTTGAGAAATATTTCTCTGTTGTACGTATGTATGTGTATATATAAATGTGTGTGTGTGTGTGTGTGTATGTGTGTGCGTGTGTGGATGTGTGCCTTTACGTGTATATATATGGACGTATAGAGTGTGAAAAACTCACACACCTATATGAAAACGCTTCTTACCCTGTCATATCCACCCAAGCAGGAACTAATACGCACATGCTTAGATGAAACACATACAGCCATAAATTCACACACATATTCAGAAATACATCCCTACACATACAAACATACACTTATACATATACATATATATATAGATACACACACACACACACACACACACACACAAATGCACACACACAAATACAAAAATATGTTTGTGAGTGTGTGTGTGTGTGTATGTGTGTGTGTTCACATATAGCTACATGTGTATCTGTGATTGTATGTACCTGCGATTTACGATGCTGATGAGGGTGGATTGACGAACGTGTTTACTTGTAAATGCAGTTTTTTTTTTCCTCAGACTATTTGCAGGTTTCCCACAATCAGTAAATACCAAATATATATATATATATATATATATAATATGTACGTATATGTGTACGTATGTACTTATGTATGTAAGTATGTGTGCCTGAGTGTATTTATGTATGCACATATAAATTGAAGCATATATTTTCATTTTATATAATACATATATATTATGTAATAAATATATATAATATATTATACATATTATATAATAAATACATGTATTATATAATATATATATATATATATATATATATATATATATATATATATATATATATATATATATATGTATGTATATATATGTATGTATATTTGTATATACGTAGCCACATGCATACATACATACATACACTTCCCTTTCTAGACATAAGGTTGTAAACAAACATTCTTATAAAAAATATCAGATACAATACAACACATCCGTTTGCACTAAAGATACAAATAAATGCATATCGTTACATGGAGACAATGAATATTCTCACAGATACAGTGTGTCGCTGATGAAATCTATGCATAGAATATTTAGATTCTCTTCCATAAAAGAAACACTAGCTATAGAAATCTACAGAATTAAAACAAAAAGCTAATGAACATGGCTTGTCTGATAAACTAATAGACCAAGCCGCAGAATGATACAAGAAAAATAAACCGCCATAAATATAACAGACATCAGACTTTATAAGAATAACACTAACCACGCGTTAAGTGAATCAAACGCATAAACGCAAAGTATAGACTATATGAATACTTTATCTACAGTTTCGTTAAACAATACAAATTGCATTTCACTAAACTATAAATTAACGTTAATAATTAACAAATTAATGCTAGTCTGATGTACAAATTCGATAGTAAATGAGAACGCTTCAAATTTCACGACATTAGCTGTTTTATCGTTCGTCCAAACACGACACACTTCAGTCGGTTCATAATGCTCCTGCAAAGAGAAGCAACAGAAATACACTACGTACACGACACAAAGCAAAACTAGATAGGAGGGTATATTAGTAGAGAACGTATATGCCCTTGAGAAGTCTCCACAAAAAAAATAGACAGTTAATAACGGAAGCAACGTAAATAACGTTGCATAAGTCAAAATGCACAGGAAATATACGCCGACATCTCTCCATCTTGAGGCCTAGGGCCGACCAAAGCCTTGTGAGTGGATTTGGTAGACGGAAACTGAAAGAAACCCGTCGTATATATTTATGTGTGTGTGTGTGTGTGTGTGT
>NC_142953.1:12854056-12859056 GCF_046866305.1 Octopus bimaculoides
TCCTTGCTCCCTTTCTCTTCCTCTCCCTCTCTTAACACATAGTCAAACTCATACCCCTAATATACACATGCATATATATACATGCATATATACATGCATACATACAGATATAAATGTATATACACGCACAAATACAGATACATATACATGCAACTATACACGCACACATATACACATACACCTATATACACATATATTCCTAATAATTTCCACACACATATAAGCATATATACATACACACACACACACACACACCCTGATATGCATGTATATACACATGTAGATGTAAGTATGTACATATATGTGTGTATACATGTATATATATTCTTTGTATTATATATATATATATATATATATATATATATATACATATATATATATATATATATATACATATATATATATATATATATATATATATATATATACACACCTCAAACACACATACATAAAGACTTACACGTATACAACTCACACATGTATACGTGTCTATATATAGACACCTTTGTACTCAATACACTTTTCATAACCTCAGTATTTTACCCCTCTTTTCCCCTTTCTTTCTCATCCTGCACATATATACACTCATATCACACACTATATATGCATATACATACATACATACATACATACATACATATATATATATATATATATATATATATATATATATATATATATATATATATATATATACATATATACATATATATTTGCTCACACACACACGCACACGCTATCCCTTAGCTAGCGTCTCATCAGACACAACCAATCACTAAAAGCTGCCCAAGACGCCATAAAACTAGCTGGATTAACAGAAAAACTCGAAGGATTAGTGTATAATTATTATATTTAAACCTATAAAGGGATGAACATATTTCAGCCTTTTCCTTTTTCCCCTCTTTCTCCTCCCATATCCGCCTACTACATTTTTTTATATATATTTATACGATTATTTTTTTAGTACTAGCCGCTGTTGTCATTTTTGTTTAGTTGTGAGAAAGCTGTGATTGAATATAATCTACCTTTTATTTAATTACAGGGCGAACGCATTCAATGTAATGATCTTAAGAAATTGTTTAATCAATTAAAATGGCAGCTATGATTAAAACAAAAATCAGGAGCGCCAATAGTAATTTCTGTCATGAAAGTAAAGGGAGACGATTCAGGAATTCGACGTGATTAAAAGTTGAATGAATGTGGATACAATGAAGGAGTAACTTTGATCTTTGCTAAGTACGGTGATAACATCGGACATGTTGTGGTACTATTGTTCATCCTCAGCGAAATACGTAAGGGAAACAATTCTGTTTACGTGACTATCTTCATCTATCGCCATGAATGTTGGGTAATGAGCGAAAGAGGACGATCCCAAATACAACGCACTGAAAGAGGGCGCTTCTGTAGGATCTCTTGAGCAACGCTATTCAAAAGGATACGCAGCTCAGATATCAGGGAGTCTCTTTAGGTTGAGCAGCTACATTTCTACATTGAGGAGTCACGGCTTTAATACTACAGACTTGTAATTAGAGGCTAGTTAATGCCTTGCCAAAACACCTGAGGGATCTCCATGGAGTAGGGTTAGATGTTTGCAAGAAAGAACTTGAATTTCAGCTGTCCAAGATCCGAGATGATGTTTTCACGGCAAGGCCACAGTCAAATGACTGACACCAGTAACAGAGTAAAAAATATATATACATATATACACATATGTATACGAAAAACCATATGTATCATATTTAATTATCATAGCCAAGCAATGGAAGCAACCGAATATTCCATTTCCATTTCTTATACGTGAAGAATAAGACGACTTCCAAGAGAAAAATTCAAATGCTGTTTGGATAGTTGCCAACATCATGTTAAATACCTAAAGGAAATGCGTGAAATATTAAATACAGTAGTAAGGTGAATGTTATAAATATTGATGTTTTGTATCGATTAGTAACAGGGTAATGAAAATCTCAGGCAATAAATGGGCGTGGAGCATTCTTATTTTAAGTACCTGTTTGACCGCCATGTTGCGTGTCACATAACGAAGTTAACATCAATAGCAAAGAGATAGGGGCATCTCTCCTCAGATTGCTACGTCTATAGTAGTAGTAGTAGTAGTAGTAGTAGTAGTAGTAGTAGTAGTAGTAGTAGTAGTAGTAGTAGTAGTAATGATAATAACAATGATAATAATACAAATAATAGCAGCAACAACAACAATAATATGCATATATATATACATGTGTATAAATGTATTATATTTGTGCGCATATATATATGGATGTGTGTGTGTGTGTGTGTGTGTGTGTATGGATATATATACGTATATATACATATACATGGATATATATATATATTTATTTATTGATATATATATATATATATATATATATATATATATATATATTTATTTATTGATATATATATATATATATATATATATATACTAGCAGCTAGACCCGGTTTCACCCGGTCAGAGAACGACGCGAGGAGAGAAACGAAGACATAAAAAAAAAGAAGTGGATACGAAGTGGTGTTTGGGCGACCGATCTTGGTAGAAAAAAAAAAGAATGTCATGGTGAGTTAGTAAGGAGAGCAAAGCAAGACTGCATATTTATATATGGCGCAGAAATGGGTTAAATACAAAACAAATCAACAAATGATGGAACCATTTCGCAATTGATGTTACTAATTTTATAGTCAGAGAAGAGAAAGAAGTTAATGGCTATAACGTTATGGGTAGTTTCCTTCTTCACATATTGAGAAAAAAAAGAGAGAGGAGGAAATATTTGGAGAAACTGGAAAATGAAATGAGGTGACAAAAATGAAAATATTTGTAAAAAAGGCAAGGTCAGCCAGACGAAGGAAGCCACGTGCTGTTCGGTTGCATGTTGGGAAATGACTGACGAGAAAACGAATAGAAGACGCAGTGTGCTTTAAGGTAAGAGAGCGAATGCATGGACATATGTGTGTATGTGTTGGCGTGTGTCCGTGTTGGCGTGTGTCCGTATGTGTATAAGTGTGGGTGTCTGTGTTAGGATCATGGAGAAAAGTTTTTTGTGCATAATTCTTTCTGTATCGTGTTGTGCATGTTTTGTATTTTGCATATATATATATATATATATATATATATATATATATATTTTACCCTGAAAATAGAACAAAAACGAGCCTGGCAAAATACGTCTGGCATTTAAAGGAGAATGAAGCCCAGCCTTTCAGCGTGACATGGACGATTTTAGGTAAAGCATCGCCTTACAGGCACGGTGCCCATAAGAGACCTTTGAAATGTGATCTTTGTTTATTGGAAAAAATGAATATCTTGTTCCAGGATAAGAAGGCGCTAAACCAAAGACGCGAACTTTTAAACACATGTAGGCATGCGTCCAAATTTAAAATGTCTACATGTAATATTCCATATGGGTAAAATTTTGGACTATGATCGACTCCTTATAACCATTGTGCAATCTGACTATTGGATTGGTACTGAATTAGCGTTGTGAGAATTTTGTAAAGACCCCTACGTCATTTTAAGAAAACCTTCGTCTGTTATATACATAATTTTTCTTCTCCCTTGTTTTTATTGTTATTTTTATTTATTATTTTTTACTTTTTATTATTTTTTTCTATTCTATTTTTTAAAAAAACGCTTTTTTTTAAAAAAACGTTTTGTATTCTTTTATTCTTTTATGCATGTATTTTCGCCTGGTTTTAACCTTTATACAACCAGCGGTTTAAGAAGTTGGCTGCATATATACACTGAAATCTAATGGGTTTTTTTTATGTAGATGTCTGTATAGTTAAAGCACTCACGTATTCATATGCATGTACCTACGCTTGCATATGGGGCCTGGGTTCGCACTTGTGCATATGCTGTTATGATTTCGTGCGTATATTCTTTTTGTGTATACACGGTAAGGGCATATGCTTGTGTTTATTTATACATACATGCATCTATATTATTATGTGTGCGTATGTGCGATTAGGTTCACACTCACATATACTTGTGTGTGTACATGCGCATGTACAAGGTTGTGATCGTAACTATTTGCGTACATATCAGCATATGTATCTATATGCGTGATGCTATATACATTTTTGTATACGCATATATGCGCAATCTAAATTTTTATGCACGTTCACTATATGTTCTTGCTTATTTTCTCTCTCTACTACTTCCTTCCTATCCCCAGCCTTTCTCTCTTCTCTTTTCTTCCTTTCTTTCCATTTCTTTCTTTCTTTTTTCTCTTTCTTTCTTTCTTTATTCTCTTTCTTTCTCCTTTCCCTTTTTTTATGACAACTACATTCCCCCCGCCACCCCCTTTCCCATATTTGACGTTATTATAGATACGTTACTCTTTACCCCTCCACTCCATAGATTAAGATACAATTGTCGTTACCAGTGAATAGGTTTTCCATGCGCAGGCTTATATGCGTGTGTACGTATATGTGTGTAGATTTGTACTTATGTATATATCTGTGCCTTGTAAATATAGACCTATATACGTAGATTGTCTGTGCGTATGCAGCTGTATATTTCGATGTATACATTTATATGTAGATATATATATATATGTTGTGGATAGCCTTGTATACATACACGCTATTGTATTTTATTTTATTTTATTTTATTTTATTTTATTTTATTTTGAATGCAGCGTACGCTGCATTTTTCTATTTAAGGTTTTCTTCGATATTTTTTAATAGGGTGAATCTGTATTAAATTTATTTGGTCTGTGAATTACACATCATTGACCGTTAATTGAAACGACCAATCCATGGCCCTTATTTGAAACAACCAATCAGACGAATCCATGTGTTTTAAATTTTAAATTTTATATTACTTTCGATTGCATCGTTATCCTTCCTCCATTTCTAACAAAACTGTCCGATGAACGGGAACGTGAAACTCAGAGTAACGGTTTTTTTGTTATATTTCTGCTGCTTTTAAATAAAGTATATATATATATATATATATATATAAAACCTAACTGTCTGGATGTTTTGCG
>NC_142953.1:12864056-12869056 GCF_046866305.1 Octopus bimaculoides
CTTGTAAGATATAATCTTTATCTTACTAAAATTGACTTGAAACCATGGTACAGAATATAGATTGGTAAAAGTTTTTATTTTTCATTTCCTTTCGAAATTATCCCTAACTTTTGTGGTATGTAGTATTTTTGCTGCTATTTCTAGCGAGTAGATGTCCTATTATAGGCGTCTCTGCATTTCTAATGAATATATATATATATATATATATTATTTTATTATATGTATTTATTTTCTCCAAGTAAAAAATAACTCGGATAAAATAAATTTGTTAATAGGTACCGGGGTAGCAAAGATCACAAAATAACCGTGGTGTAACTCCTGTTTATGAGGTAGAAACTCCTTGATATTTTGGGTATTTGAGTGTATATAAATTTAAAGATTATAATGTCTTACGTTTAAGCTGGTTCTCATACTTTTCCCTGAGGAGAAGTTTACATTTTTAACATCGCCGATTCCTACGGATCGCATAAATTGTAATTCTTCGAAACATATGTCGGAATAAAAGTATGCAGTTATAATATGCGTTTACTCCATTCTTTAAATTTATATATATATATATATATATATATATATATATATATATATATTTCTCTCTCTCTCTATCTTTCTCTCTGTCTCTCTCTGTATACGTGTGTGACTGTGGAGTGCTGAGAAGCTCCTGGCTTTTGTGTTAAAGAAAATACAGGAGGATCAGTTAATTATGATTTTATGCAACATATTTCTCCTCTCAAATTCACACTGTTGTAGCAATCCTTCAGCATTTCTAGGCCCTGTAAAAGAACTCAGAAAGATGGGCCTCCAACCAGGACTTTTGCGACACCCTTAAAATCCGAAACATTTCAGCTAACTCTTTTTAATTTAGAATAAACTTTGACCGGTCACCTGCTTGGTAGAAAGTTTGTGAAGGGAAGCATTTTATTTTCTTCATCATCCCTTAAATGCTCAATAATGTCTTGCAGATTTTTAAAGGTCCAGATATCGTGATCCTTTGTAGCATATGAATTAAGGATTTGCATTTTTCCCCAAGATATATATATATATATATATATATATATATATATATATATATATATATATATATGTAGATAGGCGCAGGTGTCTGTGTGGTATCTTGGGCAAGTGTCTTCTACCATAGCCTTAGGCTGACCAAAGTTTTGTGAGTGGATTTTGTAGTCGGAAACTGAAAGAAGCCCGTTGCATACATACACATATATACATACATATATAGGCCTCTGTGTATGTGTGTGTGTCTGTGTGTGAACATATATATGTGCGCGAGCTTGTCTCCGGCCCACTGCTTGTTAAGTGGTGCTGGTTTGTTTACGTCCCCGTAGCGGTTCGGCAAAATAGACCGACAAAATAAGTACCAAGCTTGAAAAATAGGAAACAATTAGTACTAGGTTCGATTCATTCGACAAGAAATAGCTTCAAAGCGGAGCTCCAGCAAGGCCACAGTCTAACGGCTGAAACAAGAATTTTACATTGCTGTACGAGGAGAGATAGATCGACAGAGAGAAAAAAAAAGGAAAGAGAGAGAGAGAGAATTAAAGAGGGAGAGTTAAAGAAAGAGAGGAGGTGGTAGGGGGAGTGGGTGGTAGAGGGAAGAGTTTGGAGAGAGAAAGAGAGAGAGGTAGAGGGAGGGAGGGAGAGGGGGAGATGAAAGACGTTTATAATACATTATCCATTGCTATATGCCAGCCATCTGTCTCACCACGCTTTTTCGTGTCTTTGTCACAAACGCCACTTACTGTCACCGCCACAGTCACCACCATTGAACAATGCACCACTTGACGGCCTCCCCCCGCCTTCCGTTTCTCCTCCCTCCCTCCCTTCCTTCCTTTTTCATCTGCTTACCACTACTGCCACCTAACTTCACACACTCCAACAGTTTTCTTTCGAAACGTCAAATTGACTTACAGATAAAATGGACGATAAAAGGACGAAGGGGAAAACGTAAAAAAAAAAAAGAGAGTAAGAAACAAAGAAACTGGAGATGAAGATGAGAGTCAAAAGTGTGGGAGGAGGTGGGGGGGGGGGGCTACCAGGGGGCTGGTGGATGGAAAGGATGAAGAAAGTGAGGAAGGTGTAAAGAAAGAAGACAGAAAAGATAAAGTGATAGGACGAACAAAACAACGTTATAAAAGATGGCCACTTGTAGAATTCCTTGTGTGCTCTTTTCTATGCAAATGTCAAGAAAGATAGTATATAAATATACTTAAACGTACATATATGTGAGGAGTGGTTGTGTGGTAAGAAGCTTGCTTCCCAATAATACGATTCTGGGTTCCGTTCCACTGTGTGGCACCTTGGAAAAGTGTCTTCTGCTGTAGCCTCGGGATGAGCCTTCTGGGTGGATTTGGTTGATGGAAACTGAACCTAGATTCAAGGCTCCTTCATTGGAATTTCAACATCAACAACAGGGTATTTTTGTTTGTTTGTATGTATGTATGTATGTATGTATGTATGTATGTATACGTGCAGATTTGTATGTCTAATGTGTGTATTCTCATTCATATAGCTCCATATCTAGACATGCTCATATATATTTAAATGATAAACGTCTGGAAAGTTTTACAGATCTTTACAGTTCTAGTGATGGATTGGACTTGTAGTCTTCGAATTAGCTTTTTCCTTTCTGGTTTTGAGAAGCCTAATTTCTCAAGATTAGTATTTAGGCAGTGTGTTACATATCTCAGAGCCCCAATAATTACAGGAAACCTGAACTTGGATAGAGTAACTGCAAATATCTCAAAAAAAGTGTTCTCTTTTTCACTGATTTTCAGCTTTATGTTCACATCCGCTGGGCAGCTAATTTTCACAATTGTGCAGTTTCTCTTCTCTATCCCAAGCCATTATATTAGGTCAGTTGTGCTTACATTTTGAGGTTTTCACTGGTTTGTATGTATGTATGTATGTATGTATGTATCCTCCCCACCTCCACTACCACCACCGTACAAACCTTGATAAACCGGTATTGCTCTGTTTACGACCCCATAACTTCGCAGTTCGTCAACAGGAACCAGTTGAATAAGGAAGAAACTTGAAAAGAAAAGTAGGTACTGGTGTCGATTTGTTCAACAAAAACTTTTTTAAGGCGGTGCCCCAGCATGGCCGTAGTCCGAAGACCGAAACAAGTGAAAGAAGAAGAAAATAAAAAGAAGCGCTTTGGAGTGAAACAATAATTATAATTCTCGCTCTACCCCTAACAGTAGCAGTTGTTATAGCACCCCCATGCTACAACCGCTGCCACCTGAAAAAGACCCCCACCACCGTTATCGCTAACCCCCCCCCCCCCCCCGCCACCAGTCAATCACCGCCTTTACTGCATCAGAAACACAGACAACCATACACCCTGACAGAAAAGTGAACAGTCTTCACTTTAATCAATTTGCGGGTAGATCTTCATGGTGACGGGTGGGGGACGAAAGAAACGATGATAAGATGTGTCTTGTGTATTTATGAAAGGATAAAAAAGTAGGATCGCTTCACTGGTTCTCTGACAGGCAAACGGGTTGAAGCGGGGAGGGTTTCCTGTATGTCTTTAAACGTATTTTTATACGCATGTTTGCATGTATATATATATGTGTGTGTATGTTTGTGTGCGCGTGTGCGGGCGTGATTTTCTGGTATGTATAAGTCTATGTATTTATGAGAATATAAATATATATATATATGTATATATATATATATATATATACACACACACACAAATAAATATATATTTATATACATATGCGTGCGTGTGTATGTTTATGCCTATTCAAACATTTTCACAAATATTAAACGTATCTAACAATCTAACTTAAACATCTAAAAGCATACCAACTTGTTATTAATTGATATACGAATACAGATACACAAATACACACACACGCGCACTCATATACACACGGGTTGTGCGTGTCTGAGCTTGTGTACTATGGGCAAAAGTTGTGTTTTATCAAACGGAAAAGCAACAACTCCATGTATATATCGTACAAAAAATGGTTTATCCAAAGTTTATTCCTTTAACTTGACTTGAGTTTCATGCCAGCAAGATCGTCAAGTGAGAACTTATTCATGAGCTATATATTTGCGAGATAAACGCATGGCTCAGTGCTTAGAGCGTCGGGCTCACAAGCATGTGGTAGTGAGTTCGATTCCTGGATCGGGCTGTGTGTTGTATTCTTCAGCAAGAAACTTTATTTCATGTTGTTCCTGTAGAAATGAGTGGCGATGTATCATCTTTTGCCTTTCCCTTGGATAATATCAGTGATATAGAGAGGGGGAGGCTGGTATGCATGAGCGACTGCTGGTTTACATTATAAAGCAAAAAATAAAAACCACTCAATTTCGGGGGAGGGTTAAAAGTCGATTACATCGATTCCAGTGCATGAGTGGTACGTATTTTATCGACCCCGAATGGATAAAAGACAAAGTTGATCTCGGCGGAATTTGAAACTAGAACGTAAGGACGAACGAAATACCGCGAAGGATTTTGTCCAGCGTGCTAAAAATTCTTCCACGTCTGAAATATTGGTCTTAATTATCAACTCTGAACACACTAAATATATATCTAATGCCAACGTATTATATAAAATAGCTTCAACATCTATATATTAGGTACTTTAACAAATTACTAATTTAATGTCCTGTGCGTGTTTTATTATTTAAGAAAAATGAATAAACAAGATTTTTTTTTGTGTAATAATGGCCATTAAATAAATTGTGTTGTCATTGTGAACAAGTCACGTATTGTCAGTTAATATTGAGACTTAAATTATTATTTGTTTAATTGTTTCAACAACTATTTGTGGTATTTAAATAAAAATGTGACATTTTTTCCTTGCGATTTCATTTCCGTTTAGCAAAACAACATATTATTTTAGATCGCGCTTTCTTCCTTTGATGACACACACGCAGAAACAGACAGACTTATACATGTACATACTTAAACGCATAGTCATACACGTATGTTCGGTACATACACAAGAGGGGTTTCACAAAAGCAAAGAGTACTC
>NC_142953.1:12884056-12886556 GCF_046866305.1 Octopus bimaculoides
TGATGGTCATGATGATGATGGCTGTGGTGGTGATGTTAGTGGTGATGGTAGTGGTGGTGGTGGTGGTGGTTGTGGTGGTTGTGGTGGTGGTGGTGGTGGTGGTGGTGGTGGTGGTGGTGGTGGTGGTGGTGGTGGTGGTGTTTGCTGGTAGCGGTAGTGAGTGTGCTGGTGTTGTTTGTAGTCCCTATGCTTGATAGGCTTGGGACAAGATTGGTAAAATATTTAAAGTAGGTTCGCTTCGCAACAACACAGTTCCAAGTTCGTCTTAGGATCGTGGGCGTTGTGAGTGTTTAATGAGCGAAAACACCTAAAGGCTCCACGAGGCTCCGGCAGGGGGTGGTGGCGAACCCTGCTGTACTCTTTCACCACAACGTTCTCTCACTTTTACTTCCTGTTTCTGTTGTGCCTGTAATTCAAAGGGTCAGCCTTGTCACACTCTGTGTCACGCTGAATATCCCCGAGAACTACGTTAAGGGTACACGTGTCTGTGGAGTGCTCAGCCATTTGTACGTTAATTTTTACGAGCAGGCTGTTCCGTTGATCGGATCAACTGGAACTCTCGACCTCGGAAGCGGCGGAGTGCCAACAACAACAATAACAACAACAGCACATATATAAATATATATATATATATATATATATATATATATATATATATATATATATATATATATATATATATATATAGGACAAGCAATTTACTGCGCATAAATTGTAACCGCAAAATTTTACGTGGACCCGCCCCCCCCCCCCCGCCAAGGGTCTTGTGGACTCCGGGTGAGAACCATTGCCAGAGACCCTGTGTAGCCGTAGTACCCTAATTAAATCCAATAACAGAACAGAAAAGCCAAAATGAAGAATAAGAAACTAATGGGTTTATGTTGGATTGAAGGTGAGGAGGGGAGGGATGGGGTGTAGGGGAAGAGAAAGTGTGAGGGTGTAGGAAGAGGGGGTTCAGGCATCAGTCCCTAATGAACAACTATCAAGGAATTATATTTAATAGGGGTTGGGGGCTGCAATCGTCAGGGATTAGGTTGGTCCAACATTTTGACAGTTATTGGAATAACAACGTCTTCAGCACCCGACTCGCCTATTATTGTTGTTGTTGTTGTTGACATTGTTGTTGTTGGCGGCAACGATTGAGAGGGGGGGTTCGTCCTCGTCGTCGTCGTCGTTGTCATCGTGTTACTTGTGTTGGTGGTGTGGAAGGAGTGATTGTGGTGGTAGTGGTGGTGGTGGTGGTGGTGGTGGTGGTGATGAGGGTGTTAGTGGTGGTGTTAGTGGTGGTAGTGGTGGTGGTAGTGGTGGTGGTAGTGGTGGTGTTAGTGGTGGTGGTGATAATGGTGATGGTGTTAATGGTGGTGTTCGTGGTATTGGAGGTGGTGGTGGTGTTAGCGGTGGTGGTGGTGGTGGTGTTAGTGGTGGTGGTGGTGGTGGTGATGGTGTTAGTGATGGAAGTGTTGGGGTGGTGGTGGTAGTGGTAGTAAGATATTGGTAGTTGTGGTTTTTGTTCTTTTTGTTTTTTTATCAGTTATGTAGGGGTGGGGTGTATTTATTTTATGAAAGGGTAAGTTAAATAAGTAGATAGAATGGAAATATCATTTCCTAATTTTACAAGGGAGTGATTGCGGGGATGGTTTTACTAGTGGTGGTGGGGGGGGGGGGCTGGTTTCGTGGACGAGGAGAGGGTTCGAAGCTAGCAATCGCTGTCACAACATAGACTTGTATATACATATAACACACACATATGCACACACACACACATACACGCGCGCACACTCAAACAGAAACATACGCTTTAACTAGATTTTAGCTCGTGAGCTGCGGCCATGCTGGAGCAACGCCGTTAGCTTTGCAACGCCTTCACCGAAGGAAACCTCCTCTGATATTTGGCATTTGGTGGCAGTGGTGGCATTGGTGGTGGTGGTGGTGGTTGAGGAGGAGGAGGTGGTGGTGGTGGTGGTGGTGGTGGTGGTGGTGGTGGTGGTGGTGGTGGTGGAGGAGGAGGACGAGGAGGAGGAGGAGGAGGTGATGATGTTAGTGGTGGTGTTAGTGGTGGTGGTGGTGGTGGTGGTGGTGGTGCAACAGGTAGATTCAAAGAGAAATACGGAAACAGTGACGAGTCGAAGAACGACAAATAAGAGGATAGAATAAAATAAAACAAAATAAAATAAAATAAAAGCATTAAGCTACCTCAGGTGGGTTTGAACACAAACACACCTGCGCACATACGCATGCATTGATTACAATGACCACACAAGTCAACACTGACCAGTGTGGTCATTTAACCAACAGACAGACCTAGGGGCGTTTGGTGATTCACACTCTTTCACTGAAGATGTTTGCATAGCATATCTGTAGTATAAACAATGGCCGATTAAGTAAATACGTATCTTACACTTCGCGGCCAAAATTAACGAAATAATACTGAGATTGTTTCATTTCCGTATCGACTAGTAACACCTGATCTATTGTAGTATTGTGTTAAGTGGGCATATTA
>NC_142953.1:12906556-12914056 GCF_046866305.1 Octopus bimaculoides
TCAGCTTGTAAGATAGAAATTTAAATGTAATAAATGTTTTAAAAGAAATTTAAAGAATCTACGGGATAACTGTATACCTACTTTTGGGCCACCCTCTGTATGTATGTGTATATATATATATATATATATATATATATATATATATATTCTTTCGAAATTATCCCTATTTTTGTGGTATAGAGTTTTTTGCTGCTCTTTCTAGCGGGTTAGATGTCCTATTATAGGCATCTCTGTATTTTAATGAATAATATATATATAGTCTACTGACTAATTTTTATTCTCGCTGGACCACTGGCGGCAAATTAAATTTCTAAAAATTTTTTACTGCCCTATGATTTATTAATGATAATATATTTTTGGGCTAATTTCTGAAGGAAAATCGGCATTTATTTTATATTTACTGCCGATAAGTTAAAACGCACATGCGCGGTATAGTTTGAGAAATTAAATGTGTAAACGTGGGTCGTATTTTCCCCATGACTCGTGTTTACTCGCTTGTTCGTGGTACTCTGCTGAAGAAAGTTGTCCAAGTAAGATTTATTTTTATCTTGCTAAATAACTTGAATCCATGGTACAGAGTATAGACTGGTAAAAGTTTTTATTTTTCATTCTCTTTCGAAATTATCCCTATTTTTGTGGTATAGAGTTTTTTGCTGCTCTTTCTAGCGGGTTAGATGTCCTATTATAGGCATCTCTGTACTCTAATGAATAATTATATATATATATATATATATATATATATATATATATATATATATATATATATATATATATATATATAAATATATTGGAAAAAAATAATAAGGTAAATAATTCCAGTACATCACCTCCAAACCTTTCAATATATATATATTTCTTTATTGCCCACAGGGGGGGCTAAACAAGGACACACAAAGCGATTAAGTCGATTACATCGAAACCAGTTCGTAACTGGTACTTACTTAATCGGCCCCGAAAGGATGAAAGGCAAAGTCGACCTTGGCGGAATTTGATCTGAGAACGTAACGGCCTGCTTTCGTATGTATATGCGAATATATATATATATATATATATATATATATATATATATATATATATATATATATATATATATATATATATATATATATATTATATATATATATATATATATATATATATATATATATATATATTATATATATATATATATATATATATATATATATATATATATATATATTCGCATATACATACGAAAGCAGGCTTCTTTCAGTCTCCGTCTACCAAGTCCACTCAAGGATTCTTCTATAAACTCGGCCCGGGGTTATAGAAGACACTTGCCAAAAGTAGCCACCGTGTTGAGTAACGTTACTCCAAATATATTTGGATTTGAGTTTTTTTTCTTCTTCACTTTTCATCACTATCAAATATTTCAAAGTGCACCTGGGATTCGAACTTGTAAACAAGAATTGTCTCAGTCACAGTTAGATTAGCAGACACCCTGTAGTCTATTTTTAGACATGACGGTTGTTGTTGATTAGAATTTTAATGAGGTTTCCTGATGCTGTGGGAATACACTGATTGAGAGGAGACAGAGGAGTACTGACTTCTTGTTTGGTGAGGATTCGCTTTTGTTTTGCACTGCCACTGCTGCTACTACTGCCACTGCTGCTACTACTGCCACTGCTGCTACTACTGCCGCTGCTGCTTTTGTTATTATTATTGTTGTTATTGTTGTTGTTGTTTAGCTGATCGGGCAGACTACATCAAAGACATTCAAGACGTGACAATCCCAATTTGGTTTCCTCCTTGCACAGACAGAGTAAACCTGATTAATAAAGCTGTCGGCAATTAGTGAATCACACACACACACACACACACACACACACACACACACACACACACACACTGACGCGCGCGCGTTTCATTTTGTATTTGTACTTGTGTCGAAACAAAAGTACTTTGGAAGGGTCGTTTGGCTAGTCTTGCTGGTGCGTGTGATTATTATGAACAAAATAAACGTCCCAAGATGCAACAGCCCGTGTGTGGTTGGGTGGCGGGAGTCTCCGTCCATTTCAGTGTATGAGTTATTAGATCAAATAAACGACCTACTCACTGAATTAACGTGCCAATTGACTGAGTACTCCGCGGTAGCGTGACACAGTAACTGGTCCTTTACGCACGTGTCCCCTCACGGAGACGATTGGTATTTAGTTCGATTATTATGTGTCAGCAACGATTTCACTGAGGAACCACGGATAATTCCTTAATTATTTTTGGCGAAAATTCGTGGAGTGGAATTAACAGCTTTTTTTTTTTTAATTTTCCTTTCATTTGTCTTGCTCAGTAATATCTAGCGCACTGCTAATTTCCAAAGAATAAGTCCTGGGGTCGATTTGCTCGACTAAAGGCGGTGCTCCAGCATGGTCGCAGTCAAAAAACTGAAACAAGTAAAATAATACATATTCATGCCAACATCTATGCATATACATGATACACACTCACACATATGTACATTATATTCGTGTATGCGTGTGCGTGTGTGTGTGTGTGTGTGTGTGTGCCCTCTTCGGTTACTCCTGTCCGTAGGTAAGGGGTGTGGATAGCTCCACCGGTGGCAAGTACACTCCTACCTACATATACAAATAAACACATAATTTCGCACAGAAACACACACAAATCCATACGCATACAGTTATACATATTCACACACATAGACCTCCTGGTGTGTCAAAGAAATCACTGAAGATAATTGATTACAAGGGTAGATAACTTTGTCTTGTCGGTTGGCAGGTAGGTGGTGTTGCTGGCCCACGTGTGTATGGGGGGGGGGCAGGAAGGAGGAAGCCTTAGCGCATCCTTCACGTCTTCCTTTCCCTCTCTGTCTTTCTCAGTTTGACTATTTGTCTGGTTCACTTTCTCTATCTATCTATCTATCTATCTATCTATCTGTTTGTCTATATATATATATATATATATATATATATATATATTACTCTTTACTTGTTTCAGTCATTTGACTGTGGCCATGCTAGAGCACCACCTTTAGTCGAGCAAATCGACCCCAGGACTTATTCTTTGTAAGCCTAGAACTTATTCTATCGGTCTAGTTTGCCGAACCGCTAAGTTACGGGGAAGTAAACACACCAGCATCGGTTGTCAAGCGATGTTGGGGGGACAAACACACACACGCAAACATATACTCACACATACATATATATACATATATACGACAGGCTTCTTTCAGTTTCCGTCTACCAAATCCACTCACAAGGCTTTGGTCGGCCCGAGGCTCTAGTAGAAGACACTTGCCCAAGGTGCCACGCAGTGGGACTGAACCCGGAACCATGTGGTTGGTAAGCAAGCTACTTACCACACAGCCACTCCTACGCCTATATATATATATATATATATATATATATATATATATACACATATACATATACATATATACATACATATATATGTATATAAGTATATGTATATATACGTACATATATGTATAATATAATATAGGATAAAATCTTAAAAGATGCAGGTTACTTCACAGTTATTCTGTATTGATTGAGAAACCAGTGGTTTACCGTTAAGTTAAATGTTTTTAAGAGATTAATTTTGAAAGCTGCATTCCCTCGCTTTCGGTAAATATGTTGCTTATTTCTTGGTAGTTTTTGACTTATTTAGTCCCTCGAAGCGTGAGGCATTACTACACAGTTAATGCCCTTTATATAAATTATACATATATGTATATGTATATAAACATATATGTATATATATATATATATATATATATATATATATATATATATATATATATATATATACAGTAGTGTGTCGATAAGCCAGCTGGAGGAGATGTCCTCCTGGGGCTAAAAGCAACAGTAACATCCACCCCTAAGGGTCAGCCACACTTAAGTGGCAATATACTTCACTTTATCGTGCAGTTACTGTTAATACTTCATTTAGAGAATTAACATTGCTTATATATATATATATATATATATATATATATATATATCGATATCAGTACGATCGCATGAAACGATCGTACTGCATTAACTTTGGATATTTATGTATGTAGGTATGTATTTATGTATGTATGTATGTATGTATGTATGCATGTATGTATGTATATATGTATGTATAGACACGCTACGCTTTCCCACTCATATACACACATTCACAGTCATTCACATATAATATATAATGCGCATGTGTGGTGTATATCTATAATCACTGGAACCGGCAAGAGCACATTTTTGGCCCTTTTGCTACTAAGAAACCTTTTCACTCTATCCAACACAAGTATTGAGTTTTTTTCCCAACCCCATACAGAGATCATATGAATGCATACATACAGAGAGAGAGGGGGAGAGTGGAAGTGAAGAAAGAGAGAACGAAAGAGAGTGTGTATCGAGGGGTATGGATAGATAGATAGATAGATAGATAGATAGATAGATAGATAGATAGATAGATAGATAATTTAACAGGAATAAGTAGATATGTAGATAAATATACATGCAGACACACACAGCGAGTGGGGCAGACAAAGAGGACATATTTTCAAAGATATAGACACTAAAAGAGACAGATAACATCAGATATACACCGTCCTTATTGAAATGCTACCATGATTTCAAGTGACTTCAATCAAACGTTAGTTTAGACATATAAAACCTGATTAATATGGCGTCTAACCAGGTCGTCTGCTTTTCTTCTTTTTTCATATGTTTTAATGGCCGAACTGTTTCCCACCTTGGGAGGTTATTGTTTCATGTTGTTTTGCGTTGTTTTGTATGGTTTTGTTTCTTTTAGATTTGTTCAGTTTTTATTTTTCTTCTTATTTCTTCTCTTTGAATAACAGTGCATGCGACAGACATGTATACGTGTGTTGTGTTGTAGAAGGGAGGGCTTTTCTCTGTGTGTATATGTGAGTGAATCTTCGTACGCACAGACACGTGTGTATGTATGCGTAAGCAAGTATATACATGCATGTGTGTATGTGTGTGTAAGCAAGTATGTGTGTGTATAAGCAAGTATGTGTGTGTGTGTGTGTGTGTGTGAGTAAGTAAGTATCTGTGTGTGTACGTAAGCAAGTATATATTTGTTCTGTTTTTTTATGCATTCTTAGCTTTTAGCTTGTACTTGTACTTGTACTTGCCCAAGATAGATAGAATGTTTATCTCGCAACATGAGTTTCACTCCACTGTTATCGTCAGTATGATGCATAAACGTTGGAAACTTCGGAAACTATGAAAAAGAGTTCGCTGGCGATATGTTTTCTAGACGAACACTCATAAAGCATTGGTCAGCTCGTAGCTGTAGTAGAAGACACTTGCCAAATGTCCCGCGCGCACGGTGGAACTGAACCCAAAACAACGTGATTACGAAGCTAGTAGTATTTTAACCACAAATCCATGCCTGTCTACAGGCTTCGTTGTTGGAAATGGTGTCAGAAGGTGACGTGTGTGTGTGTGTGTTTTGTGAAACAAGTGTTAATCTCGTTATAACAAATCGTGAACAAGGTCAAAGAGCGGAGCGTGACTTGCCAGGAGAGACGATGGCGTGGATTACGTCGCGTATTTAAAGGGTAAGGAAATACGTGTTCAAGAATAGGTAAATAAATAGATAGATAGATAAATAGATAAATATATACAAGGTCGAACAGCGGTGTTCAAGTCAGGAATTTTGATTTTTCTTATTGTAATTATTTGATTTTTTTTTGTTGCTGTTATGATTGTTGTTGTTGTCGTTGTTGTTGTTGTTGCTGCTGCTGCTGCTGCTGCGGTTCTTGCTGCTGCTGCTCCTGCTATCATTTCCGTCGTCAGTGTCCTAGATGTTTTTGTGGCTGTTGCCGTATTAATGTTTTGCAGTGAAAAGGAGAAGAAAAGGAAAAAAATCAAGAGAAGAATAGAAAGGCAGGGAAAAACGGAAAATATGAAAACAAAGCCTAACACTGCTTCATGCCGGATAAGAAAAAAACAAAAAAAAACAAAACAAACAAAACAAACCAATAGACCATAAATGGGTTCTCTTTTCTGTATAAGTCTAAGTACTTCGTCAACAAGCGATAACTGCTAAGCTGATGACGGTTATTGAGTCAGAAACTTGTGTCGACAACTGTACTATCTTCTCCAGTTATTAAACCTTGTCAACTTTACATAATTCTTGAATATTGAATATAGGCGCAGGCATGGTTGTGCGGTAAGAAGCTAGCTTCCAGACCACATGGTTCCGGGTTCAGTCCCACTACGTAATGATGGTAGGGGTGGTGGTGGTAAAGATGGTGGCGGTGGTAGAGGTGGTTGTAGTGGTGGGTGGAGGCGATCGTGGTGGTAGTAGTTGTAGTGGTGGTGGTAGTTGTGGTGGTAGTGGTGTTGGTGGTGGTGGTGCTGGTGGTGGTGGAAGCGGTAATGGTGGTGGTTGTAGTAGTGGGTGGAGGTGATAGTGGTAGTGGTGCTGGCGGTGGTAGTAGTGGGGGTGGTAGTGGTGGTACTAATGGTGATGGTAGTAGTTGTAGCAGTGGTAATGCTGGTGGTCGTGGTGTTAACGATGGTTTTGGTGGTTGTGTTGATAGCTGTGGTTTCAACTTCAAAACATATTTGATGTCAACAAAACCGGAAATTACTTCACACAGGACAAACAGATTCATTATAACTCCATGTTTCTGCAGTTGTATGAGTGTATATATATATAGAGAGAGAGGCACGTATGTGTTTACGTATGTGTATATATGTGTCCCTCTTTAGAGATGCGTATACAGATGCTACTTATACACACATTAGGATATATATATGTACAGGCACAGCATATATACACACATGTAGATTTATCATAATTCCATGTTTCTGTAGTTGTGTGTATATATGTATAAACGTGTGAGAGTGTATATCTAAATGCCTGTTTCTGAAGACGTATGCATATGTTTAGAGGTGATTAGAGGTGTGTATGCAAGTCACTTATACAATGCACATGGATATATGTATGTAGGTATGTGTATATATATAAATATATATATATACATATATATATATATATATATATATATATATATATATATATATATATATATATATATATATATATATATATATATATATATATATACACATTTACATATACATATATATATATGTATGTATATATATGTATATGTATATACATACACACTTCACGTCTGGCTGTACAGCCTTTTTGCTTGTTTGTTTATTCACCGTTTCTTTTCCCTGTCTTGTTTTCCGTCCGCCACTACCCTCCACGAAAATAATTTGTGTTCGTGGGAAGAACCATTTCAACGATGCGTACTGCCTTAATTCTTCGAAACGCCGGTGTTTTAATGGTGGCAGCTGATGAAGGAGATGTTTCTATGTGGCTTGCTTGTTTGTTGTACCTTGTTTATCATTTTGTCCATGTTCTTTTGCCACGTCATGTACCCGGTTATGTATCTATATGTACATGTAGATGAAGATATGTACATACATGTACATATATATGCATATACTCATATATTGTTTATATATATATATATATATATATATA
>NC_142953.1:12919056-12921556 GCF_046866305.1 Octopus bimaculoides
TATTTATGGCACACATAGAACAAAAAACCGGAGGGAAAAGCACAAACAAAACAAGCCTTTAGTTAATTGGGTACGAATCGTTTCATGGTTAAGCGAACGAAAACTTCACTATTCCAATCTTCAGCCCAAATATTCTGATAAATTTGAAAGTGTCTCTAAAAAAATTCACGGTAATCCTTGGCCATGCGACACCAAAAATCAACGATAAGAAAGGCACTTACGAATTCATCGGCTAGCGAGTTCAGGCATCCCACCCCAAAGAAATCCACTCCATGTGCGCCACAAATAGTCCCGTATGAAAAAAAGTTCCGTGTGGAAGGATTACGGTTTAACTATCTAACTTAGAGATATCAAATATAAAATATACAAGAAATGAGGGCAGGGAATCGTCAATTAATAATAAAATTAACAATTAACAATTTTGCCAAGTAGTTCAGTATGAAATAAACCTTTATCGGTAAGACCATTTATCATCATAAATATAAGGGATTAGCAATTGAGTTGCTTCTCCAACATACTGAAAATTCAGAAACAGCAGTCAAAGAACTACTGATTCTAAACTACAAATTTTTCTCTAAAATGGATGGCGATATTTATGGCACACATAGAACAAAAAACCGGAGGGAAAAGCACAAACAAAACAAGCCTTTAGTTAATTGGGTACGAATCGTTTCATGGTTAAGCGAACGAAAACTTCACTATTCCAATCTTCAGCCCAAATATTCTGATAAATTTGAAAGTGTCTCTAAAAAAATTCACGGTAATCCTTGGCCATGCGACACCAAAAATCAACGATAAGAAAGGCACTTACGAATTCATCGGCTAGCGAGTTCAGGCATCCCACCCCAAAGAAATCCACTCCATGTGCGCCACAAATAGTCCCGTATGAAAAAAAGTTCCGTGTGGAAGGATTACGGTTTAACTATCTAACTTAGAGATATCAAATATAAAATATACAAGAAATGAGGGCAGGGAATCGTCAATTAATAATAAAATTAACAATTAACAATTTTGCCAAGTAGTTCAGTATGAAATAAACCTTTATCGGTAAGACCATTTATCATCATAAATATAAGGGATTAGCAATTGAGTTGCTTCTCCAACATACTGAAAATTCAGAAACAGCAGTCAAAGAACTACTGATTCTAAACTACAAATTTTTCTCTAAAATGGATGGCGATATTTATGGCACACATAGAACAAAAAACCGGAGGGAAAAGCACAAACAAAACAAGCCTTTAGTTAATTGGGTACGAATCGTTTCATGGTTAAGCGAACGAAAACTTCACTATTCCAATCTTCAGCCCAAATATTCTGATAAATTTGAAAGTGTCTCTAAAAAAATTCACGGTAATCCTTGGCCATGCGACACCAAAAATCAACGATAAGAAAGGCACTTACGAATTCATCGGCTAGCGAGTTCAGGCATCCCACCCCAAAGAAATCCACTCCATCGCTATTAGCGCCGATACTGTAGCTAGAACCATTGTAATTAATATTGCTACTACTACAAGTATCATCACCATCACCACCACCACCACCACCACCACCACCACCATGATTACCACTATTACAACTACATCAGCATCGTCACCAATATCACCGCCATAACAACCACGCCGCCACCAACACAATAACTATCTCCCAACATCACTAAACAACATTAGTATCGCCAGTACCACACCGCCACCATGCCAGCAACTATCGAACCAACCACTACTGCCAACAGCAGCAGCAGCAGCAGCAGCAGCAGCAGCAGCAGCAGCAGCAGCAGCAGCACATCC
The DNA here is from genome assembly GCF_046866305.1 of Octopus bimaculoides. NCBI lineage: Eukaryota > Metazoa > Mollusca > Cephalopoda > Octopoda > Octopodidae > Octopus > Octopus bimaculoides. The sequence goes on from NC_142953.1 coordinate 12,920,841, forward strand.
ACCACCACCACCACCACTAACAACAACAACAACAACACTGCGACCGTTAGAAGAACAAACACCACTTACAACAATGCCGAACAACAGCAACGCCAACAGCAATAAACCAGCAAAATCACAGCAAGGAGGAAGAAGAAGAAGAGAAGGAGGAGGAGGAGGAGGAGGAGGAAGAAGAAGAAGAAGATGAAGAAGAAGAAGAAGATGAAGAAGAAGAAGAAGAAGAAGAAGAAGAAGAAGAAGAAGTAGTAGTGTGGGAGACAAAGACAGAATTAAAAGAAAAAAGCTAGAAACCAATAAAATTCTATAATCCCTCTCCCACGCAGCCACCCCACCCCCACCCCAACACCCATCACACAAGGTACCAGAAAAAAAAATGGGTGAATAATCAAGGGTCCCTTCCCCTGTCCTGTGTTAATCCCTCTATTCAATATCCAGAGTGCAAAAGGACAACGCTGTCAGATTTACGTTTTTTTTTTTTTTTAAACCGGGTGGATATAGCGACAATTAATTACAGAAAATTCGGTCTATACTATTAACCGACCCTACTTTTACGTTCCCGGTTTATATATTTGGTTGTTATGGTGACTGTCCTTGTTATTTAGCCTCCTGCTCTGTCCTCATCTTGAGAACCTAGGATCGAAGACGTTCCAGCCATGACGTGACAGCTCCGTGTCGAAAATATGTGTCGAAAATGAGTTACAAAGCACAAACAAACA
>NC_142953.1:12931556-12934056 GCF_046866305.1 Octopus bimaculoides
TCTTTTGTCTGCGCGAAAGCACGTGTTGATAAATATATTCTATCCATTGAGGTAAGATATGTAAGTTCCCGCGTAGCACTAAAAAAGTAATTTAAATATCCACAAATTAAGTGAGACAAACAACACTGTGCTACTTGTTTGTGAAGCAAATTTCAAGCAGCTCTCGGGGCAACAAAATTCACTTAGGTACCCGTGCACGGAAAAACACAACAAACAAGAAACGGTCAAGTTTTGAATAAGAGCAGACGACCTATACATGTGTGTGTGTGTGTGTGTTTGAATGTGTATTTATATGTGTACATGCATATATGTGTGCGTTTATATGTGCCCAGCTCTTCGAAACGCCGGTGTTAAAACGGGAGTAGCTGATGAAGTAGAATGTTCTCTATGTGGTTTGTGTGTTTTCTCGTCTACGTTTTGTTTGCAATGTCCTGTACCCAGATATGCACCTATACATACAGGTGGATGTCGGTACGCACATACCTGTACGTATATATGCATTTACTATTTGTTTATATATATATATATATATATATATATATATATATATGTACATATGTTTGAATGTATGTATGTATGCATTATGTATGTATGTGTGTGTGTGTTTATGTATGTATGCATGTATGTAATCTTTATTTTTCTCCACCATTCTTTGAAATGTATCACTTGCAGTAATAAAAAAAAAGCTAATAAAACGAAAAAGAAAAAATTAAAGTGAAAAGAAAAAAAGAACAGAGTGAAGTAGAGTGGGTGGTGGTGTTGGTGGTGGTGGTGGTGGTGGTGGAGACGTTTTCCATTCAATGTATCTTAATCAGATTATCGTATTAGAAGATTTAATCGATATCAGTTTATCAGTTTTAAGACAGATTAACATGCTTACTCACAGGCATGCGCACACACACACACATATATATATGTATATATATATATACACTCAAGCACTCACACACATACATATGTGCGTGGATGTGTGTATGTTTGATTATATGTACATACAGAACTACAAAGACATATACACATGCGGAGTGAGGGAGAGACTGAGAGATAGACGGCAGCAAAGAATAAATAAAGCTGAGTTGAACATCTTATTTAGATTAGGGATAATACTACCAAAGCAGTTGAAATTCTTCTAATAAACAAGATTTAATGCTGAAATTGTAGTTGCTGTTATTGCAGATGTTTTTTTTTTTCTTTTTTTCTTTCTGCTGTTGAAGACGTTGTTACCATTGATGTTGTTATTGTTGTTGCTAAAATGGCTAAGCATGTTTTGCGTATGTGTGCTTGTGTTTGTAATAACATGATAACAGCAGCAGTTGGCTCCATTTCCCATGTTTAGAAACCATCAAATGATGAATGTATTAAAACACACACACACTCACATATTCTGTTAAAGTTTTTCCATTTTTCTTTTCTATTTTTTTTTTGTTTCAGGAACGCTAAAGTCAAAGAGTGTGTTATTGTGCAATGACTGAATTCACGAACGCTCCATGGCTACATGGTAGTCTTTTATTCCTGCAGTCACTTCAGACATTGAATGTCTGACCGAACTGAAGCAGCACTGTCTACAGTTACTACATAATCAATTCCTCTTTTATTTACAACGTCGAGGGTTCCAGTTGATCCGATCAACGGAACAGCCTGCTCGTGAAATTAACGTGCAAGTTGACTGAGCACTCCACAGACACGTCTACCCTTAACGTAGTTCTCGGGGGATATTCAGCGTGACACAGAGTATGACAAGACTGACCCTTTGAATTACAGGTACAACAGAAACAGGAAGAAAGAATGAGAGAAAGTTGTGGTGGAAGAGTACAGCAGGGTTCGTCACCACCATCCCCTGCCGGAGCCTCGTGAAGATTTAGGTGTTTTCGCTCAATAAACACTCACAAGGCCCGGTCTGGGAATCGAAACCGCGATCCGATGACCACGAGTCCGCTGCCCTAACCACTGGGCCATTGCGCCTCCACGTCAAATGTTAATAATGTGAATAATGTAAATAATGTACATAATTCCTCATCTCTTAAATATAGAACTGTAATTCTATATTTCTTACTTGAATCTCCAGTACGCTACAAAGCCAAAATGTTAGAAAACTGATGCCTTAAACAATTTGGAGTTCACTCGAAGGTGAAGAGTCTGCTCTTTCTAGCGAGTCGACCGATTTAGGGATAGGCTCCTGGTGATTGTTATTTGCCGAGGCTGACATTTTATTAGTTTACTCGCTTTTAGGGGAGGATTGGTGGGGCGGGGAAAAAAAAACATTTTGCTGGGGTGGGGAGTTTGGGTTTATTTTGTCAAGGACATCATCTAGACATTGAATAAGCTCAAATAATATGTATTGAGGAAAGAGTCACGTAAGATAAACCGTGTGACACTTGGAAATCGGTGGCATTACTGCTGGTGTCATCACCATCATCATCATCATCATCATCATCATCATCATCATCATCATCATCATCATCATCAACAGCAGCAACAACATCATTTTTATAATAATAAT
>NC_142953.1:12956556-12959056 GCF_046866305.1 Octopus bimaculoides
TTTTAGTTTATTTAAATTACAATTTTACAGCGGAAGCTTCCTTTTTCATGCTCTCTCGTTCGTTTTCCATCCTCCTCTAAATTCTGCATGTCTGTCACCTCTCTTTACGTATCTCTAGTCTTTTCTCTTTACGGTTATATATATATATATATGATACATATAATAAATGAGTATATGCATATATACATACATGTATGTACATACCTACATCTACATGTATATATAGATGCATATCTGGGTACAGGACGTTGCAAATAAACGTGGACAAAATGATAAACAGAGTACAGAAGACACACATGCCACATAGAGAACATTTCCTTCATCAGCTGCCACCATTATATATATATATATATATATAATAGGCGTAATAAGAGTGGGTGTCTGGTAAGTAGTTTCCTTATGAACCACATGGTTCCGGATTCAGTCCCACTGCGTGGCACCTTGGCCAAGTGTCTTCCACTATAGCCTCGGGCCGATCAATGCCTTGTGAGTGGATTTGGTAGACGGAAACTGAAAGAAGCCTGTCGTATATATATATATATATGTGTGTGTGTGTGTGGAAAGTAAGGAACCTGATACTTCAGAATATTCCCTTCGGTACACACACACACACACATATATATATATATATATATATATATATATATAGAGAGAGAGAGAGAGAGAGAGATAGATAGATAGATAGATAGATAGATAGATACATACATACATACATACATACATACATACATACATAGAATCTTTTTAATCAACGTTCAAATTCGATGGCTAGTACCTTATTTCATCGTACCCAGGTGCTTATGTAATATACCATATACACGCAAACCCTCAAGCCATGTAGTGCAAATTTGAACGCAGAAAATATCACAGGACGCTGCTAAACACTGACAAGAATTTTATCCACTGCCCAATGTCCAGTTCTCTACCAATTACGCCAAAGTATCCCTCGCCTTCAAACCAAACCACTCACACTCGTATCTGCCGCTTCTGGAAGAGACTATAAATAAGAACGGACAATGAGAGCTAGTTTTCCGGAAATCAAGCCCTTTCCTATATTGTGCCTGATTATAGTCATTATTATTTGGCCGTAACATGCAGACCGTGCAGGCGTGGTCACTCATTATTACTAGCTGGACTTTGGCCACTATTTCCTTTGGAATTAACAAACAGATGTTGTTATGGTTACTGAGTCCTTTTACACATCATTACACATCATTGGTTACGCCTGGTGTGTACACATGCTTTTGCATGCATCTATACATATACATACGTACGTACATACATACATAAATATATATATATATATATATATATATATATATATATATATATATATATATATATATATATATATATATATATATGCATGTGTATATACATACACGCACAAATATGCATGCATGCATGCATATGTACATGCATATATGCACACACCCAATTATACACGTGCGTGCGCATGCACGTATATGCGAGCCCACGTACCAAACTCACACTACGTACAAGTCACACTACGTACAAGTCACACTCACAGACGCCTGTTCGTATATAAAAACGCATTCACATATTCATGGGCAGACACATAAATAGACATGCTAACAAGAAGACACCCGTATACACATATATACACACATTCACATACACATTCCGCACACGCACGCAAACACCGTTATATGCATGCATACGTATTAACATACCTTTTCGCTTACGCACAAGCACACATTTACATACCTTCCTGCTAATACACACACATACACACATGCACATTTACATACACATTTCAATACACACGTTCAAGCACATACATACACATTCACGTGCACTCAGAGATTTAGGAATCTTGGAAGAGAAACATATCTAATATTGTGTGATGAGTGTCTGAGAATGTGTATGTATATACATGTGTATGAGCGTGCATGTGTGTGCACGTGGTCGCGCTCATTTGTGTGTGTGTATGTGTGTGTACGTGTGTGTGTGTGTGTATGGTGGTACCCCAGCATGGCCACAGCTCGTGAGCTAAAACTAATTCAATTAAAGACATATATATATACATACATGCATACACACACGCACACACATATATATGTGTGTGTATATATATATATATATATATATATATATATATATATATATATATATATATATATATAAAACAAATAATAATTGAGTATATGCATATATACGTACAGGTATGTGCATACCTACGTCTACCTGTATATATAGGTGCATATCTGGGTATAGGACATTGCAAACAAAACGTAGACAAGAAAATAATAATAACCAGAGTACAGAAAACACACAAGCGACATAGAGAACATTTTCCTTCATCAGCTACCCCCGTTTTAACACCGGCGTTTCGAATATATATATATATATATATATATATATTTGGCCGTACGGCTTTTGAATGTTGTTTTCACTGTCCATTTTTTCCTGTCTTGGTTTGTGTTTGCCACCTTGGAATCCTCTGTGTAGTGGGTTGATCCACTACTCAGGAAGAGAC
>NC_142953.1:12966556-12969056 GCF_046866305.1 Octopus bimaculoides
TTTTGATGTAATTTCGGTCCAGATGGACTATATGTAATCTGAACCTTTCCCCCCTTGTTTTATTTTTTTTTTTTTTACGGAATCCCACGTTTTAGGCTATGGAGATTCCGATTCTGAAAAAAAATTTTCAAAAATCTCAATTTCAAAATTTCGATCCCCACCCCCCGGTTTTTATATAGATCCACAGGGTAAACCTAACCCTAACTCAAACCCTAACCCTAACCCTAACCCTAAAGCTAACACTAACACTAGTTTTGTGAGATTTGGCTGTTATTTCTAGCATGTAAATAGCCTGCTTGGTGGGGGGGGGGATTGAAATTTTTCAAACATTTTCTTTCAGAATCGGAATCTCCATAGCCTAAAACGTGGGATTCCGTAAAAAAAATAAATAAATAAGGGGGGGGGGAAAGGCTCAGATTACATATAGTCCGTCTCTACCATAATTTCTTTGAAATTTTGGTTTCGTTTGCTTTTAGAGACAAAACCATATTTGTAATGGAATGCCGTGGAAAGGTGGAAGGTGTCGATGGTGGCGGTGGTGGTGGCGATGGGGGATGATGAGGGTGGCGATGGTAGTAATGGTGGTGGTGGTGGTGATAGTGGTGGCAGTGGTTATTATGGTGGAGCTGGTGATGGTCTTATACAGTGAAGGTGTCGATGTTGCTGTTGTTGTTGTCGGTGGTGGTAGTGGTATTGGTGGTTGTGGTGCTGGTGGTGCTGGTGGTGATAGCGGTGGTTGTGATGGTGGTTGTGGTGGTTGTGGTGGTTGTGGTGGTGGTGGTGGTGGGGTTGTGGTGGTTGTGGTGCTGGTGGTGGTGGTGGTGTTGGTGTTGGTTGTGGTGGTGGTGGTGGTGGTGGTTGTTGTGGTGGTGGTGGAGGTGGTTGTGGTTGTGGTTGTGGTGTTGGTTGTGGTGGTTGTGGTGGTGGTGGTGGTGGTGGTGGTGGTTGTGGTGGTTGTGGTGGTGGTTGTGGTGATGGTAGTGGTGATGTTGGTTGTGGTGGCTGTGGTGGTGGTGGTGGTGGTGTTGGTTGTGGTGGTTGTGGTGGTGGTGGTGGTGGTGATGGTAGTGGTGGTGGTGGTGTTGGTGCTGGTGATGGTAATTTTGGTGATGGTGTTTGTGATGGTGGTGGTAGTGGTGATGGTGGTGGTGGTGGTTGTGGTTGTGGTGTTGGTTGTGGTGGTGGTAGTGCTGGTGCTGGTGCAGGCGGCAGCGACGAGACATATTGATACTAGGTGATAATTCAAATAAAGTTTCGATATCCTCCGGTACACACGCTCTACGACGGCAGTCGAAATGTTTGTTTAGCAAGTCACACATTTCAGCAGTAAGTGTAGTCACCCAGTCAACACCCGTCCGCTCGTCCACCCGTCCAACCGACCAGCCGTCTACCCAACTCTTCTTTCCATGCTTCCATCATTTCCCAACCACCCAGACAGCTACCTACACATACACAGAGACACATTCCTTCGTTTATGCATTCGCTCGCCCGCATTTTATTCAGCCATCCATTCGGCTATCCATCGATATGTATGTATGTATGCATGTATGTATGTATGTATGTATGTATGTATGTATGGACGGATGGATGGATGGATGTATACCTGCATGCATATATGCATGTATGTATATTCATTTATCGCATATATATATATATATATATATATATATATATATATATATATATATATATATATATAGATAGATAGATAGATATATATAAATGCATACATACCTACATACATACATATGAAGGCGGGTGCGTGTGAGAGTGGGTATATGCGTAACTGTGCTTGGAGAGAGAAGAGTGAGAGAGAGAGAGAGAGAGACAGAGAGAGAGGGAGAGAGAGAGACATACGATAGATAGATGGATAGATAGATAGATAGATAGATACATTTCTTTTATTAGCCACACAGGGCTCAACAAAGATGGGACGAATACAATGTAGAGCTTTTCTTTTTTAGGAGGGGGGAGGAAGAGTAAAAAAAAATGGATAGATAGATAGATAGATAGATAGATAGATAGATAGATAGATAGATAGATAGAATGCGCACAAACCCCACATATAAACACACAAACACACACACATATACAGACTGACAGACACAGAGACACACAGACACAGATATAGATAACACACCACCACATTCTCGCAAGCTCCACCCGTTATTCTACCCCATTCATTGAAGAAACTGATGCAGTTCTAGCCATCATTCCACCGATCCATCCATCCATCCATCCATCCATCCATCCATCCACCCATCCGTATCCATCAATCACTACCCTATTACCAATATGTCTGTCTGTCTGTCCACCCGGTCATTAATTCTGCTATCCGTCTTCGCAAAAATATGCTGGCATTGGGTGATGTCACTAGCGATAATGATGTAATGTGGGAAGCCGGGGGTAAGGGAGGGGAGGGCACGGAAGGAATGGCTGGAGGAGGGAAAGACGTCGCGGCGGCGTGGTGAGGGAGGGAAAGGTATGGTGTGGGATGGGT
>NC_142953.1:12971556-12981556 GCF_046866305.1 Octopus bimaculoides
GTGTTAGTCGTCGTCTTCGTGGTAGCGGCGGTGGTGATGAGGATATAATGTTGATCATGGTGGCAATGGCTGAACTGAAGAGAGAGTAGGGGTCATCGTCTTGAGCTGATGCTGGTGTTGTCAGTTAGCACAGGGGTTTTCAAACTGTAGTCCGCGGACCACAGGGGGTCCGTGGACAGCAAATACTTTTTACGGGCAATTTGATTTAATTATGTTTTTTAATCGAAATCTTTTAATTGACAATAAACCTATTTGTTAAATACTGTTAAATAAATAAATGCAAAAATATATGTTATTTTAAGAAAATATTTATGTATAAATTTCATAAGCGTTTATAAGGTAAAGCCTGAAATATAAAGGGGTCCGCAAGTCAAAAAGTTTGAAAACCCTTGAGTTAGAATATAACCGCAGCGTGGACAATATTAACAATAGCAACGAAATCCTGAGTACCACCAACACTCCATCCCTATTAAAAACTGAAGGACATATTCGATGATATAGTCCGAGATACATAGTGTTCAATGATCACGGCTCGAACATCATTGATCAGAGGTCTACTAGGTATGCGCAATACCTTGGGCAAGTACCTTTTACTATAGTCCCATACTCTATATATACACTTTATTTGACGTTGTCCAAGTCCATCGGCTGGTTCGGTTTTACGTACCGCTAATATACCCATCAGCTTTGAGAATTAATGAAAAACAGAGAAAAATATAGTTGTGTTATATTCTGTTAGGAACGTGGCAGAGTGCTGTATAAAGCTCGTTCACCTGAGGAAATAACTAGATCTCATGAGTAGTACCTGTAGGGGTCTATGTAATTGACTCACTCCCTCCAGTAAAATTGCTGGCCTCGTGCCAAAATTTGAAACCGATATTACACAGCGCTCCCCAAAATCTCAATACTACACCACAAATATAATCACATTTACTACGCTGTGAAGGCGCATGGCTCAGTGGTTAGAGCGTCGGACTGACAATCATGAGGTAGTGAGTTCGATTCCCGGACCGGGCTCTATGTTGTCTTCTTGAACAAGACACTTTATTTCACGTTGCTCTAGTTCACTTCGAACGCTATGCATTTGCAATCCAAGAACAGGAGATTGCTACGAAATACCTAATGAACAAAAGCGAGTGTGAAGCCTATGGGGCTCCAAGGTGCAACCGGAAGTGTAGATTATGTCATATTATTGTGGAAGACATCACACATGTGATTAGCAGCTGCCCCAAATGCGAAGATACTATTTCCCTATGCGACATGACTTTGTCGCAGACAATATACAGTACCATTCGGAAAAAAGGCTGTCCTGGAATAAATATACAGAATCTCCTTGTTAATGAATACATTCACAAACATCAGCACAAGGAATACCGGTGGAACATCCCCATCAAAACATCTGTCAAGTGCAAGCATAACAGGTCGGATATTGTTATTTGGGACTGACAAGAAAAAGCATGTACCGTCATAGTGGTCAGCTGTCCTGCTGATGTGTATATCGCTTTGAAATTCAAAGAGAAAGAGAATAATTATGGACAACTGTTTGGAAACCTCCAGCTTCTATATCTAGATTATGAATTTACATTTATACCAATAATAATTGAAGCATTTGCTTTTGTAAGTGAAAATCTGGATAAGCTTGGATTTTCAGAAAAAGAAATCAACCAACTTACACATTACAAATGCAATCTGTAAGCGGAACAGTAAAAGTATGCAAGACTTTTCTCAGGTTTAAAATGTGACATTGTTTTCGTTATCTACATTCCTAAGATAGAGCTCTTTCTTCAGTGGATGAATTCAGATAATTAAAATCAGAAGAGAACATACATACATAGAAACAGTCTTACATATACAGATGATGTGTTGGAGCAGTCTGTTGTCTGTTGAACTGAATATAGTAGGTATTTCTTGCAGACCAACAGTGGGATAAAATGCAGTATCAAAGATGACTGGCAGGATTTGAACTTAGACATTAGTCAACAAAATCAATTGCTGCTCAGGACGTTACCATCAAGGCCACTGTATAAGATTGTTACAAACTACACCTTGCTCTATCAGCATATTATAATATACCATTTCTCCACACTACACCACACTACCACACTACAATATATAACCTCGCTCTGTTAGCACATGCTAATACACTATATCTCCACACTATTGCTTACTACACCGCACAATACCACCATACTATATAAATCTGCTATATACTATAACCCCGCTCTCTTAACTCATTCTAACACTATATCTCGACACTATTGTTTACTACCGCTACACTATACAATACAGCTATATACAATAATCCCGCTCTATTAGCACATTCTAACACACGATATCTCTCTACACTACACTACTACTTACTATATCGCCATACGCGAACTATATCATTACACTATATAATACTACTATATACTATAACCCCGCTCTATTAGCACATACTAACACACTATATATATCTGCACTATACTTAACTACTCCACGGAACAGCACACTATCACACGCTTCTACATCGTCACCATTCTATATCACACTACAGCTATTACTACCATGCTCTATTACATCCCGCTATATCAGCACACTACATCACGACACTATTCTATTCCATTCTGTTCCGGTTCGTTCCATTCCGTTCTGTTCCGTTCCACCCCGATCCCTTCCGTTCTGTTCCGTTCTGCTCCGTTTCACTGTGTCACAGTGACATGAACGCGATTTTATAACCGCACGCACAAACACATACACTCACTCTCGTACACACACATACGCGCGCGCACACACACACACACACACACACACAAACGTACGCACACACACACGTTCACGTCGTAAACGCATGCGTGCACTTGCACACAGACAGGGAGAAACACTAACACGCACATACGCGTATATATATACAAACATGCATATACACACTCAAATACAAAACACGCTTTTTCCGACATACACACACGAATAAACACACACACACACACACACACACATACACAAACAAACACACGCATACACAGTTCCTTCTGATACAAAGACACACACACACACACACACACACACACACACACACACACACACACACACACACACATACATCCAACGTCGTTCTTTCTGGCACAAAGACACACACACACACACACACACATACACATACATACACACACACAAACAAACACACGCATACACAGTTCCTTCTGATACAAAGACACACACACACACACATACATCCAACGTCGTTCTTTCTGGCACAAAGACACACACACACACGCACACACATACATACACACATACATGCACACATGCACGCACGCACACATATACCGTCGTTCCTTCTAATACAAACGCATACACACAAACACGGACACTCAAACACAAACACACACATCACCGTTCCTCCTGCTACAAACACGAACACACACACACACACACACACACACACACACAATCACGCACACGTGTACACACACACTCACACGCATACATGTACACACACACACACACACACACAATCACGCACACGTGTACACACACACTCACACGCATACATGTACACACACACACACACACACACACACAATCACGCACACGTGTACACACACACTCACACGCATACATGCACACACACACACACACACACACACACAATCACGCACACGTGTACACACACACTCACACGCATACATGTACACACACACACACACACACACGTGTACACACACACTCACACGTATCCATGTACACACACACACACACACACACACACACACGCGCGCAATAACATAAAAACATACAAACATGCAGGCAAACAAACTGATTTTTTATCGATTTTTTTTTTATGTAATCATCATCACGACCGCCATTGCTGCTATGGTGGGTGTTGTTGTTGTTGTTGTTGATGCTGGTGTCGTGGTCGTCGACGTCGTCGCCGTGGTCGCCGTGGTCGTCGTCGTCTCTTTTAGTGATGAAAGGGGTCAATCTGACCCTGAATTGTGCGAGATCAAATGACAAAAAAAACGGTAACCTGACTACATACCATCATTGCAGCCTTTTAACTACCTTGATTTATCTAGCATGCAAGTTGGAGGGAGGGAGGGAGGGAGGAAAAGAAAGAGAGAGAGAGAAAGAGAGAGAGAGATAGAGAGAGAGAGAGAGGGGAGACAGTAAGAAAGAGAGGGGATAGAAAGATAAATATATATATATATATATATATATATATAAATAGAGGGAGTGAGCACATGGGTCCCTATGTAAGTATACCTATAAATGCATTCGCATACACACACACACTCATATATATATATATATATATATATATATATATATATATATATATATATATATATATACATATACATGTACTTATATAAATATACACATATATATATATATATAAATCTAGTCATATTTATTCATATATTTACATATATCTATATATATGTGTGTGTGTGTGTGTATGCATATAAATATATGTATATACATATATATATATATACATATATATATATATATATGTACATATGCATATGTATATATACATATATATACATATATATATATATATGTAAATATATATATATTTATATATATATATATATATATATATATATATATATATATATATATATATATATATATATATATATACACATATACATGTATATATCTATATATGTATATATTATATAAGTATATTCACCTATACTTTTCTCTCACACCCTTGTCTATCTGCTTCGGGTTTCTGTCCACCTGCTTTTCCCTCTCTGTTCTTCTCCACACCCACCCATCTTCCTCTCTCTCTCTCTCCACACACACACACACACACGTATATATAGTTTTTGTCCACGACACATCTGACAAACATGTATGGTATATATATATATATATATATATATATATATATATATATATATATATATATATATATATATATATATATATATATATTATATATATATATATATATATATATATATATATATATATATACATATATATATATACATATATGCCCAAACACTGTGTGAATGTGAGGAACATGTACAGTGATTAACAGTAGGGGGACAAATAGAAAAAAGAAACGAGAAAGAGAGAGGGTGAATGGAGAGAGAGAGAGGGAGTGAGGGAGAGAGACAGAGAGAGACAGGCAGATTGACAGAGATAGATAAAAAGTGAGAGTGAAGTAGAAACGGAGCAGGAGAGAGATATATAAAGAACGATAAATAGACATAGAGAGAGGGGGGAACAGACAGAGAGACAGATATAGAGAGAGACAGTGAGAGAGAAAGACAGAGAGACAAAAAAGAGACAGAAAGAGACAAGCTGACAGACAGAGATAGATAAAAAAAAAACGTAAGAGTGAGATAGAAACAACGAGAGAGAGACATAGAGAGATCCAATCAGAGCAAGTGAGAAAGGGAGAGATGTGGAGAGAGAGAGAGAGAAAGAGGCAGAAATAGAGACCAGGTAAGAAGGTGAGAGAGAGAGACTGATAGAAGGTAGTAGAGAGACAGAAAGTGTGTGTGAGTGAAAGAGAGAGAGAGAGGGAGAATGAAAGAGTGGGAGGTACACAGCCAGACGGACCGACAGCCAGCCAGACAGACCGACAGCCAGACAGACGGACAAGGAAAGTACCTGTTATGGTGTCTAGACACGCAGTAAATAAGATGGTGTTGGTAGTGGCGGTGGGAAGAGGTGGTTGTGACTTACGACGAGACACACGGACAGACACGTGTGCAGACACACAGATAGACCGGCAAACAATCATGCAATCTGGCAGACACGCAGGCAGGCAGGCGGGCAGGCGGGCGGGCAAACACACATGCTAACGGACGCACGGACAGACAAAAATGCAGGCAGACAGAATAGATAGAATGACGGACCTCGATGTAGACAGATTGATTGACAGACTTCCTTACGGACAAAGACAGGCACACAGACAGACAGACAGACAGGCAGACAGGGAAACAGACAGGCAGACAGGGAAACAGGCAGGCGGGCAGGCAGACTCGTGGACGAGACAGACAGAAAAGCAGGTTACCAGACAAATATCAAGACAGCCAAACTGCTAGACAGACCGAAATATTATGAGGGCGTGTAATTAAGAAAGGTTTTACAGAGAAAGCAGTGTGTAGAGGAATGAAGAGAAATTGGGAGAAAGAGAGAGCGAGAGAGAGAGAGAGAACGGATTGTGTGACAGAGACGGAGAGACTGAATGAAAGAGACAGAGAGAGAGGGGGAGGAGGAGGAGGGAGGAGGAGAGATAATGTGTGACGGATTTCGACGGGAAAGATTAATAATCAGAGAATGAGAAAAAAATTCTAAGTCGAAGTAGATTGGTGCGAGGAGAAATGATCCTTTCCAGTATAAGGCACAAGGCCTGCAATTTTGGGGAAGGGGACTAATCGATCACATCGATCCCCAGTGCGAAACTGGTACTTATTTTATCGACCCTGAAAGGATTAAAGGTAAAATCGACCTCGGCGGAATTTGAACTCGGAACGAAAGGACGGACGAAATGCTGTTAAACATTTTGTCCGGTATTCTGTTCTGTTATTCTTTTACTTGTTTCAGTCATTTGAGTGCGGCCATGCTGGAGCACCGCCTTAATGAGTACAGCTATCAGCTGAATCTATTATCGAGATTGTGCCGCCTCCTTCCCTCAACAGAGAGAAGAAGGCTTGCTTTTCCTGCGTAGTAGCCATACTGAAAGAAACAGTATGGAAGACGCGTGTAAGAGGCATAGTGACGGATACCTTTGTATCTGGCCAGGGGTTAGTTGACTTTTTTTGTTACCACCTCAGTAGTAAGATCAGGCTGGAGAAGAGGTATCTGTCACGAGACAGATTCATGAGAAGATGGAAGCCTGTGGCGAGGAAGCTGGGAGTGTTTGGCACCAGGTAGGTGGAAGCCAAAAACAAGGGAAAGAAAAAGCAAGGGGTCTACCCTGGTGGTCGGATGCCTATCCTTCAAGAAAGCCATTACAAATTGCATCTGTAATGAGCAATACTTCAATCGAACATTGAAAATAATTTTTATTGTGTATTTAAAATTGTAAATATTATTTAATCGATACAGCTTCTTCACCCCTTTTATGTTTGTCTGTCCTTGTTCGTCCCCTCTTTGTAATGCCTTTATGGCAAATATTTATGAAATAAAGAAGCTTGCTTTCCAGCCACATGATTTTGGGTTTAATCCAACTGCGTGGCACTTTGGGCAAGTGTCTTCTACTATAGCCTTAGGCCGACTAATGCCTCGTAAGTGGATTTGGCAGACGGAAACTGAAAGAAGCCTGTCGTAATATATATGTGTGTATGCGTGTGTGTATGCGTGTCTGTGTTTGTCATTGCTTGACCACCCATCGCTTGACAATCGGTGTTGGTGTGTTTACGTCCCCTTAGCTGTTCGGCAAAAGTGGTCAATAGAATAAGTACTCGTCTTTAAAAATAAGTCCTGGAGTCGAATTGTTCGACAAAAACACTACAAGGTGGTGCTCTAGCATGGCCGCAGCCAAATCACTGAAACAAATGAAAGAATAAATATGACATTTGTGACGAGGGATTTAAATACTGTTGACGGTCAGTTTCTCGATATACGAAGTGACCTCTTTACAAGAATTGTTCTTCCTTTCTTTCTTTGTCTTTGAATGAATGAAATTCTTGTAGGATTTTATTTTGAATTATGGCTGACATCTGTATACAAGTCTGCTAAAAATTCCAATTTATTCGCATTATCTGCGTTGTTGTCAAAATACTTTGGATCTAAGAACATCAAATTCGAAAGCCACATTTTTAAAATGCTCAAATCTTTTACCAGTGCTATTTATAACAGAATCTAAGAACATTAAGTAGAATTCAACCATGAATTTCTTTCTAGCGCCAAATATTTCCTCGTCCTTATCGTAGAATCTTTTGCTGTTGCATTTTCTGTGCCTGCTTATTATATTCCGTATAAATAACACTTTTGGAAACCAACTTAGCTGTTTTATTCTCAAATTTTCTACGGCGGTGAGCTGGCAGAATCGTTAGCACGCCAGGCGAAATGATTAACGGTATTTTGTCTGCCGTTATGCTCTGAGTTCAAATTCCAGCCACGTCGACTTTGCCTTTCATCCTTTCGGGGTCGATTAAATAAATACCAGTTACGCGCTGGAGTCGATGTAATCGACTTAATCCTTTGTTTGTCCCCTCTATGTTTAGCCCCCTGTAGTCAATAAAGAAATAAATATTTGTTTTCATTCTTTTTAAGCGGCGAGCTGGCAGAAACGTTAGCACACCGGGCGAAATGCTTAGCGGTATATCGTCTGTCTTTTCGTTCTGAGTTCAAATTCCGCTGAGGTCAGCTTTGCCTTTAATCCTTTCGGGCTCGATAAATTAAGTATGTTGATGACTATGGAAACAGAGTCTTTCACCACGGTGGTGTGTAAAATACTCGCTTCTGATTGACTAAGATACCAACATTTTTCAGATTTTAAAGGCTAATAACTTTTTGATTATGGATTTATAGGAAAAATGAATTCCATTTTCATAATTAGTATACAAAACTTAATCCATATACCAAATTTGAAAGAACTGGAACAAAATTATAAACGGTGACGAAAACCACAAAGATCCTTGAATTCTACCAAACATCAGGCTGTCTATGCTCGTTGTATTCTGGGTAGTCTTACCACAATTTACAAACTCCCGGAATTTTAGCAATGAGATTACTACATTATGTATAGATTACCACAGTATGTATAGATTAGCACTGTGTCCCCAGACCCGTAGAGGCTCAGAAAATTACTCAGTGTGCTCATATCTTAAGCAACACTGAATATATTGATCTCAAGGTAAGATTTATTGCGCGTCACACAAGTTTTTTCTGTCGTGTTTCAACTTAGTCCACAGCTTCCCAAATTGTTCACGTTGGCGACACACTTCTTTTGAAATAAATTGTTTCGTGACACATTAGGCCTTAGTAACTAAATATCGTATCGCTGGTCACGTGTTTCATTGTACACACAGTTGTCAGATAGTCGAATAAACTTGACAACCAAATAATTGTCAACATTCATCAGATTTGAGTAAATTTGACTACGCATAGACAGTCGTGGCTGTGTGGGAAGATGCTTGTTTCCTAATCACTTGGTTCTAGGTTCAGTCTCAGTGCACAGCACCTTGGACAAGTGCCTTCTACCAAAGCTTTGTAAATGGATTTGGTAGACGGAAACTGAAATCAGCTTGTCGTATATGTATGTGTGTTTACACACACACACACACACACACACACACACACACACACACACATATATATATGCGATGGGTTTCTTACAGTTTCCATCTATCAAATCCACTCACAAGGCTTTTTGTAGGCCCAAGGCTATAAGTAGAAGACACTTGCCCAAGGTTTTTCTTGAAATATTCTTTTGGATATCCGTAGATTGTCTTTAGGTTTTTCTTGAAATATTCAGTGGGACTGAACCCAGAACCAATGTGGTCGGGCAGCAAACTTCTTACCACACAGCCTCACCATATACCAATTTCCACTCCCAAATCTTTAACCGATCCGAGAATATAACAGAAGACTCAAGCTAAAAGGGTCGAACAAGAGAATTGAATCCGTTATTATACATTCGCAGAGCAAGATTCTTAACCGCAGAGCCAGGGTTAAGAAACGCCTATCGATACTGTTGCTGCTACTGTTGTTAATGTTGCCGATGCTGTTGCTGTTTACCCCAAAGTCAACCATAATCGAGCTGACCTATGATGAAAGCCATTCAACCGTAACCATCCCGTGTTTTTGAAAATCTAAGACCGCCATTGTCCTATATATCCTTCATTCTCTGCAGGTGTTTTATATTGGTAAGTAAATTAGTCAGAGAGGTTACGAACTTTTGGCGATATCCTATTCAAAGAAATGTTCCAATGGCTTTATTCGAAAGACAGGATGGGTCTTGGTGAATGCTTGAATAGTTTCTTTTGAAATGGTTGGCAGAAATGGATTCTGCTGGATTTAGGAATGTCTGCGAGAGGTT
>NC_142953.1:13025443-13027943 GCF_046866305.1 Octopus bimaculoides
TTGGATATTTTAGTTTGGTTTTCATTGTGACATACGCATTAGAAGGTAAGATACTAACTAGTACTATTGTCGTTGCTACTTTAATCTTTCAGAACTGACCGAAAACTGGGTCTTTTCTTCACTTATTCCTCAGTAGTTTTTTTTCCTATACGATATCGCTAGTTTTTGTTGTTGTGACTTCGTAAGCCTTCCTCTCTCCCTCTCGTCTTACACACACAAACACACACAAACACTATGTATTTATATACACACATAATAAAAATAGCATGTTTATATACTCACACATATGCATACAATATATGTATTCCTTTTACACACACACACACACACATATATATATACACGCATACATAAACACACGTCTAGAAGCATACATACACATATATATATAGGTATATACATATGTATATAGGATATATGTATATATACTGATTCACAATTGCTCATATACACTCACCCACCTATGTACGCATTACAGACACCCGCAGTCATTGAAAGGGAGAGGGAGAATTACGCTGGATCTGGTGGTCGGGGTTTCGAATCACCGGTTCGCCCCCAAGTACCTGTCGGTCGGTTGGTCTGTTCATTTTTTTTTTTTTTAACATCTATTTTCATTTTGGGACATTACCCGAACATTTTATATACAAATACAATACTTATTTATACACGGTACATCAGTTTAATTTTTGTTTACATTTCATTTCATTCATTTTCCAATATACACTCGCCTATATTTATTTATACACATACATACATGCATACACGTTTTAGGTAGAATGTATATATTGTTCCTTCCTTTTATCACCCTTGTGACGAATAAAAAAAAAAAAGAAAAAAATAATTGTAAGACGGAAAGAAAAAAAAATCGAAGAAAACATGAAAACTGATATACAAAACCCCATATATACACATGTATATATATAATGCATATTTATATACACATTGCATTCATGGACACATGATAATGGTGATGACGATGGTGTAATAATAACAAATGGAAGAACGAAATTCAGCTATATATATATATATATATATATATATATATATATATATACATCACATACACATATATATATATATATGAATGACCAGCTATATATACACACATAATAAAAATAGCTATATGTATATATATATAAATGACAATAACAAGTGGAAAAAAATATAAAAATGCGATGCATGTATACATGCATATACATACATAAACACGCGTGTATGTGTATATATATAGAACAGAAAAGAATGTGGAGTTGTTTGTCTATAAACTAGTACTTGCGTATATGTTTCTCCAAGAGCGTGTGTGCAAAGACAGAGATATATCTGCGTGTTTATTATAGCAATGTATGTGATATACCATTATATACCACTTATATACATTTTTTCAGAAAGGACAGTTAAAATTTGTTCGGTTATTTCAATTATAAAAATATACAAATTACATTCATGCATAGTTTTTTTTCACACACACACACACACACTCTCTCTCTCTCTCTTTCTTTCTATTTGGTTCATAATAATGATGAGTTAACATTCAATTTTTTTGTATTTCGAAGAAATGTTTCTTCTAGGCGCAAAATATATCTTGTGTTTAAAAAGTTTGTAATCACATCGACGAAGTTCCGGGTTCAGTCCCGCTGCGCGGCACACCATTGCCCAATGTCTTCTACTATCCCCACCCCACCACTCGGGATTGTTATATTCTTTGAGTAGAATTTGATAGTTGGAAGGTAACTGTTCAGGATTTCCTCAAGCGCGTGGGTGTACACGAGTGTGTGTGTGTGTTTGAGCGTGTAAGTATATGCAAGTGTGTGTGTTTTGTCATGTGTAATGCGTTTGACAGAGGACCTTCCTTGAGTGAAAAAGGGATAACATGCAAATAGGAAGATAAAAATAGTAAATACTAAGTTGAAAGATGGTGTGAAGAGTGGTGTTTGACTCAAAATCTTTGTCGGAGTTGCTCCAGCATGACCGCAGTCTAATGGTCGAAACCAATAAACAGTGAAGAAAAACAAGAACGCGCGCACACACACTACTTTTTCTCTGTGTCTTTCGATCTCTCCCTATATATATATAACGATATATATATATGTAACGATGTAACGATATATATATATATATATATATATATATATATGTAACGATATATATATATATATATATATATATATATATGTAACGATATATATATATATGTAACGATATATATATATATATATATATATATATATATATATATATATATATATATATATATATAACGATGTATATATATACACACACACACACACATATATGTATATATATATATATATGTATATGTATCGTTCGAATGTAGCGAATCGTGTATCAGATAATGTTTACATACATTTTAATATACTTTACAACATTACACGCACACACACACGATATACAAACACCAACACGTACATAAATATATGCAAGTATCTATTTACGTACACTCACATGTATACACACCACAGATGTATATGAACATATACAC
>NC_142953.1:13042943-13047943 GCF_046866305.1 Octopus bimaculoides
CGCGTTTGTGTGTGTGTGTGTGTGTGTGTGTGTGTGTTTTCACCTGTGTACGTGTGTATTTAGCTTTTGTGTGTATGTGGCTTTTTTTCACCTTTGTTTTTCTGTTCAGCTTTGTGTGCCTGCATTCGTGTGTGTGTGTGCGTGTGTGTATCGGTGCGTGCTTATACGTCTATATATATGCGTGCGTGTGTGTGTGTGTGTGTGTACGTTTATCTGTGTTTCTGTCTCAGTCGACGTGCGTGTGTGCACAACTTTCTGTGTGTGTGTGTGTGTGTGTGTGTGTGTGTGTGTGTATGCGCGCGCGTTGGCGGATATTGCCTTCTGAGAAAGTGAGGACAAATGTAGAGATAACTGAAAAATTTTCGTCGTAAAAGACAAGCCGTTTGACTACTACTACAATAATAATAATAATGATAATAATAATCCTTTCTCTGGAAGCACAAAGCCTCAAATTTGGGGGACGGGATTAAGTCGATTACATCTACCCCAGCACGTAACTGGTACTTATTAAATCCACTCCGAAAGGAAGAACGGCAAAGTCGACCTCTGCGGAATTTGTACTATAATAATAATAATAATAATAATGCTTTTAGTAAGAGTGGTGTCTGGTTTAGGTACCATGGCCTGCAGCAGTTTTGGAAGAAGGGGTTTCGCGATGCTATCGACTCCAGTACACTCGGCTGCTACTCCATCTGATTCAATCTCGAAAGGATGGATAAAAGGCAAAGTAAACTTGGATGGGATTCGAACCCATAAAACGTAGAGCAGCCGGAAACGAATAAAATCGCATGGCATTTTTTTGTCCCAACATTCTAACGATTCAGCCAAATGATTTTTCAAAATATTTTTTTTTTTTTTTTTACATCGGTTGTTTGAGAGTTCGCCATATTACACTCAAACATGTTTGCGTTAACATGAACACACACTCGCACACGTACGCGTGCGCTTTCCTGTGGTGGTGGTGGAGTTTTTTTGTTTTGTTTTGTTTTACTTTGAAAACAAAAGTAGCCATTCAGTAGTTATGACTTCCAGTTTCTCATTTTTCTCCTTCAGAAATAATCAAAATGATGAATAAACTTCAGTGACTTGCTCTTTCATATAATTTATATGTGGGTGTCTTTACGTTCTGAGTTCAAATTCCGCAGAGGTCGACTTCGCTTTTCATCCTTTCAGGGTCGATAAATTAAGTAGCAGTGGAGTACTGGGGGATCAATGTAATCGACTTGCCCCTGCCCCTAAAATTTGCTGCCCTTGTGGCAAAATTTGAAACCATTATTTAAGGCGGCGAACAGGCAGAAACGTTAACACGCCGGGCGAAATGGTTAGCGGTATCACGTCTGTCTTTATGTTCTGAGTTCAAATTCTGCCGAGGTCAACTTTGCCTTTCATCCTTTCAGGGTCGATAAATTAAGTACCAGTTGAGTACTGGAGTCGATTTAATGGACTGGCCCCCTCCCCCAAAATTTCGGGCCTTGTGCCTGGAGTAGAAAAGAATATATATGTGGGTGTTTATAAGTCTGTTTTTATGTATGTGTACACACACACACACGTCTGCGTATATATATATATATATATATATATATATATATATATACGTGTGTGGGTATATATGTATGTGTATAAATATGTGTGCGCATGTATAAATGTGTACATTTGTTTGTGCGTACATTTGTGTGTGTGGGGGGGGGGTTTGTATATATATATGTATATATATATATATATATATATGTGCGTGTGTATATATGCGCATATATGAAGCATCCATAGGCTTATAAAAAAGAACAAAATAATGATATAAAATGTGCGTGCGAACATATACGTACACATCTACACACACACACACACACACACACACACACACACTGCGCACGATGGCATAATATTGATATTTTAATAATATAGTGTTGATGATGATGATGAATATGATGGCTATTTAGTCGTCCAATTAGTTTGTTTTGCAGTAATTATTTAAAAATCAAGACGAAACCAACTGCACAATACGCCGAGCTAGATTCTTAGAAGAAATTTTGTACAAAAGACATGTTTGAGGGCGCTAGGGCAATTTGCGCGCGCGCGCGCGCGTGTGTGTGTGTGTGTGCAGGTGTGTATGTATGTGCCTGTATTTGTGCGTGTGTTTATACATGTGTACGTTTCCGTGTGTGCATGTGTATGCATGCGTTATCGTTCGTTCGTTCGTTCGTTCGTTCGTTTCATAGATTGCTATCTTCTGTCTAATTTTCCTACTTCAGCACACACACACACACACACACACACACACACACACACACACACACACACATCTCATTTTAGTACGATTTTATCACTTGAAAAATACGCAGCTCTGTTTTTTGAAAAGGAGACGCAAATTAATGCACACACGCAAACACACACACACACACACATACACATATACACATATACACACATACAAAGCAAAATACACATGCGCGTACGTTAAAATACACACCCGCGCGCGCAGTGTGTGCATACGCACACGCGCAAAATACACTATTTGCGGAATATACACACACAATCATATACGCCCATTTTGCACACACGCAAAATTCATGCATTCGCACACACGCAAAATACACAAGCGCTCCTGCAAAATATACACACATACACACGCAAAACACATACATAAATGATTGTATATATATATATATGTTCACATTATACATTGTCATGCGCATTTATGCACACACACACACACACACACACACACACACACACACACACACACACGCACACATACACACACACACACGCACACATACACAAATTCTTCGAAGCATTTCCCAGTTGTCATCCCCCACCTCTCTCTCTCTCTTTGGAAATGTGTGTGTATTTGTATGTATGTGTGTGTCTGTCTGTGTGTATGCTTGTTCTCTAAAATATGTATATTTTGTTTTTTTTACTTTCTGCATGTAAGGTCTTCTGGGCTTCATCTATCGCGCGCGCACACACACACATTTATATATGAGAGAGTGTGTGTGTGTGTGTGTGTGTGTGTGTATGTGTGTGTATGTGTGTTAACGCCATAACAATTTCTAAACTTTCGAGTCACCTTCAACTTCTCTTATCCAAAGAAGGGATTTTCAACTCAGTATGTTACATGCTATTATTTCTAGCATAGATTCTGAACCTGTTTTTATCGAGGAATTGTATAAAAAAAAATTAAAAAATTAAGATATTTTGTCTATTGTAGAAGTATAACCAAAATCTTGTGTGGAACCCAAGGGTCACTTGGGCCCTGGTTGAGAACCACTGATTTATAGCACTATGTGCTTGGAGATTCACTGTTCCAAACATAATCTTTTACTCTTTTACTTGTTTCAGTGATCTGACTGCGGCCGTGCTGGAGCACCGCCTTGAAAGGCTTTATAGTCGAACAAAACGACCTGAGGGCTAATTTCTTAAGCCTAGTACTTATTTTTAATCGGCTTATTTTGCGGAAACCGCTAAGCTACGGGGACGTAAACACACCAACACCGGTTGTCAAGTGGTGATGGGATGGATGGATGGTGGTGGACAAAGACAGACACAGACACACACACACACACACAATATACATATACGACGGGCTTCTTTCAGTTTCCGTCTATCAAATCTACTCACAAAGCTTTGATCGGAACCATGTGGTTGGGAACCAAGCTTCTTTTCGCCCAGTCACGCCTGCGCCACACACGCACCCCCCCCCCACACACACATATGCATGTATGCATTATTGTTTTGAGATCGTAGTAATTGCCGGTGTTTCTGGTATTAAACGAACGTTTTAATAGTTAATTTTGACTTTGGAGTTCTTTTCGGAAATGAAGAATAGTTACAATGCCAAAACAATCTCTTCACCATTTCTTCATATAGAAATACTGACACAAGGTGCCTTCCGATTTCAAAATAATAGATATTCTATGATTCTGAGTTATAAACGATATTAACCTCTTATAATTCATGGAAGCTCTTACCTGCTAGAAATAGAAGCTAAATATTATTCGTAATCCTTATCTAAACATAATTAAAAAAAAAAGGAAAAGAAAAACAACAACTTTGGATAATGGAATCAGATTTAGATTCAATGTTTGAAAGAAATAAGTGTTTCTAATTTTGGAGCAGGGACAGCATTTTTGTTTGATTAAAAATAATGTTTCTAATTTTAGCACAGGGACAGTAGTTTTGAAGGGAGGGAATCGATCGATACCACCGACACGAGTATTTGACTGGTACTTATTATATCGGCTCCGAAAGGATGGAAGGTAGATTTTATCTGGCGAGATTTGAACTCTGAATTTAAAAAGCCAGAACAAGAATATTCAAAGCAATTTCTTTTCCGACGCTCTAACGATTCTGCCAGAGCGCTACATTTTTTTTTTTTTATAATGGTTTCTAGTTTTGGCACAAGACCAGCAATTTTAATGTGAGAGAGAGTATAGTTGATTTTTATCGACCCCGTCATTATGAAAGGTAAAGTCAACCTCTATTGAATTTGAACTCGCATCGTAAAGAGCCTGAAGAAATGCAGCTAAACATTTTGTCTGTCTCGCTAACGATTCTTATTTCTTTATTGCCCAGAAAGGGGCTAAACATAGAGGGGACAAACAAGGACAGACAAATGGATTAAGTCGATTACATCGAACCCCAGTGCGTAACTGGTACTTAATTTATCGGCCCCGAAAGGATGAACGGCAAAGTCGACCTCGGCGGAATTGGAACTCAGAACGTAGCCGCAGACGAAATACCGCTAAGCATTTCGCCCGGCGTGCTAACGATTCTGCCAGCTCGCCGACTTGATAATTATGATAGTTGTCTGTCGTGGTCCGAGAAAAACAACCCGCACAAATAATTCGTTTATAGTGATCAAATGTTTGTGCTGGACATTAATTCACTTCCTTCATCAAATCGACATTACCTGTACAGGTGCTCGATGTACCACACGCCAGGTGTCAAAGTGATTGCAGAGCAATATGAATTAAAGGGTTTTGCTCAAGAGCACAACACGC